>NC_089580.1:193351688-193651688 GCF_019320115.1 Miscanthus floridulus
TGAAAGAATATTTTTAATCTTACGTCCAGAAAGCTAAGCATGTAGTCATCCCTGACTCTCGACCGAATGCGCTCAATCTCTTCAACTGAGCATTTGAGTGTATTGCCCTGCAACGAAGTTCTTAGTAATAATACTCCTGAACAGATAGCAATATGTTTTGTTTTCTTTTGTACAAGAATCTAACGTATTATAAGGGTGATATGGCTCAAAGGTGGCACTAACTAAAATAGATAACTTCTAATGTCGGTCCAAGAACATCTAATGTACTATTGTGCAACTTAACATAGAAAAATAAGGTAATTGGCTTACCACTCTGTCTAAGATCAGTCCTGCCTCCACCTGCCTTCCTGCACGAATCGATTGGTCGTACATCATGTCTTCATCGTCGAAGGACTCGATGTCAGCGTAGTCACCTTCTGTCCACTGTACCCTCAGCCTGCAACGTGTCGCACGCTGGTACCAAGCTTGGTACCGCCTAAACTCACGGTTCGTGTGTGGCTCGTTGTTGTCGTCCACGTTGTCATGTATCTCCTCCCATTGCTCAATGAAGGATTGGTGGTGCTTCTCTCAGTCAAAAATCTTCTTGTTCTTCTGACGATCCAACCTGCACGTATGTCATCGTTACTTGAATCCATGTACATGTCACCGTATTAATAGAAATGGACCATCACGAGATATTTGAAATATCAAAACACTTACTTGTGTAAGTCAACGCCAGTCGAGAACGAAGCCATAGGCCAAAGTTGTCTCACTCTAAATTGGCGTGCAACCCTATCTGACAGGTGAAACTCGACAGCATAGAAGCAGATTAGAGGGCACCTCATCCTATAGAAGTCATCGTCGAACCCACAAACATTGCTCAACTAAAAAGGAAGTGTGCCCTCTCCACCGTACAACTCCCACTCCACCTGCAACATGTCCAAACAAGATGTTAGATGGTATACTAATCCTTTTCAAACCAGCATAGAAAATAAAATTTACTTACACTAGACACCATCAGCGTGTCTAGCTCGTTCGTGAACTCAATGTACGCCTGATCTAACCTCGCGTACGGAACCCTGACCTAGTCCCAAAGGTACGCCCACGTCGACTACCGACTTGGAGGCTGACCTTGGAACCACTCACGACGAACCAGAACCTCTGGACGACCAATTGGAAGATGAGCCCATATCCACAGCTATAGCAGGTACATGGATCCACCAAGTGATGTGTTGGATGAAGACCGATGACACCCCTCGCACAGTTGCCGGTATAGAAAACACAAGACTGCAGAGCCCCAGCTGTAGTGACCCACCTGGCCCCAGTTACTGAGGCAGTGGACCCACATCCAGGACGCACTGTCACCCATGGCGTCGGGGAAGAGAACATAGGCAAACAGGTGTAGGATCCATGCCCTACAGTAATACCCAACTGTCTCCTCATCTGCCTCCCTAGGGCACTATGCGAACTCTTCCCGTAGCCAGGAGATGAGAACTCTAGAAGTGTGAGCCCCTTGCTCGCCAAGCTCACGCCCAAGGAAGGCCTTCACTCGTGCTCTCTAGCCCTCTGACCTGCATAGCCCGATGACTGGGTTGCCATGAATCCTTAGGCCTAGCATCTTCTGACAGGCCTAGAGCGTGACTATCATCTCCCCGAAAGGTAGGTGAAAGCTGTGAGTCTCCGGTCGCCACCTATATTTAAGACAAAGCAAGATTACTTGTCAAAAAGTCAATCGCATGTATAAATGGCCATGAATGGAGACAATGATTCAATTTAATACCTGTCAATTAACGCAGTTATGGCCGCTGAGTTGAACTTGGGCAACCCACGACGAACCTGAAAAGAGATGACATCTAGGCCAGCTCTTTGCAGGAAAGGAGTGTATCTATCATCGTACCGCATGTCCAAGAACCCACTGTGGGTTCTAGGACGAAGGAGCGGAAGGTCCTGTATCGAATAAAACATAGTCTCCTGTTACTTCACGAACATATGTACGGTCACCAAATTTTGAACAAAACTTATAGATTATTACCTGCCCCAGCGCTATGAGACGTCCTCGGTGGGTCACCTCTGTTGGTGCAATCTCCACATGCATATAAGGTTCCAAAACGGGAGGGTCGATGTGTGTCTGCTGATCCATTGGTGGAGAAAACCCATGAGGGATGGGATCAACTAACACCCGACGCACAACCACGTTCAAACATTTTAGCTAGCTCTTCATAGCCAATCTCACATAGTTCTCCCACTGATCCATACAACCAATTGAGATCTTTCGCCTGAGGATGTTGGGAGGAGAACCTAGGTGCAGTACACTATCAACTGCAATGCCATCATCTCTAAGGCAATGCAGCTCTTCCTGAGCCCTTGCAACCATCTCAGGGCCTGTTTGGCAGGGCTCCGGCTCCTCTGAATATGGCTTCGGCTCTGGCTCCTCTAAAGGAGCAGCTCTTCTGGAGGAGCTGAAGCCGTTCTGGAAAACGTTTGGCAAAACAGCTCCTCCTGTTTTTTTGGAATGGATGAAAGATGGTAAATGTCTATAATACCCCCACCTATTGTTTTACTATGGTGCAGATCTAGTTAAATCCAACGTAGAAAAAATAGTTTTACTATTTTTTGATATATATTACGTATTTTACAAGTATCAGGTGATTTGGTCAACTTCAGGAGAAAGCTAACGGTTGCTTTCTCATTGGGAACCCTGGTCTATTTCTAAATTATTGGAGCCATTCTTTATTTTCTTTCTCTCTTGTAGTTTTACATTAGGAACCCTATCTTTTCTCCTATTCTTGCTAGCAGCTCCTCCTCTTTCTTTACTACACGCACAGCAGGCACAGCATGCGCACGCACCAAAACTGGCCGGCCTCGTGTGATCGACGCTCGAACCAGCGGAGGACCACCGCGTCCTTTCACGCCCTAACGAAGGAGGAGCTCGGGGAAGCTCGTTTTCGTGGCTCCGTTGGCGCAGTAGAAAAAGGGCTCCGGTTCCTTTGCGGCTTCACCGGTGGAGCTGTTCTTCGGGTGTGCATTTGGTAGGGCTTCAGCAGGAGCCGGAGCCGAAGCCGCTCGCGGAGCCCTGCCAAATGACCCCTCACTAAATGAAGGCCTATTATTGAATAGCACAGGCATGCTTTGCATGTCAACAAACTCAATATATCCATAGCGATCGCTTTCAACGGTGCATCCATGATATATGGTCACTAGGTTGTCCATTTAGTTCAAACACGTAACGAAGCACATATCCTTTAGTCCAAATTAGACGATAGATAGTACCTAACAAGTACTTTCTAACTACAAACTAAGTAACTAAGATAATTACTACGTGTATATATACAATGTACTCACTAAATAACTAGATCATATTTAGTTAACTAAATATGTAACTACATATCTAAGTAGCTATCTAACTATATCTATGTACCTATGTATCTATGTTTCTATCTATCTACATATATATCTCACTAGATCACTAACTAAATCAACTACCTGAGTCATCACATTAACTAGTAAATAACAAATGCCAACTAAGTAGGTACATTGCATATTCATAATTTTTATCTTTCCAACGACTGATCCGCGGACGTTGACGGAGTCGCAGCGGACGACGGGCGTGGGTTAGATCGATGATCCGGACCAGCGGTGGCACGGCCGACCGCTGTAGGTGGCGGGGCCGGTGGTGGCGCGGCCTACGACAGCAGTGGCATGCGGCGGGCGTGGGATGCCTAGGGCTCCGCGCGGCGAGTCTGGCTCGACGGGCGCGGGAGGCACGACGACCGCAGCCGAGGCCGGCGGTGGAGGGCGGCAAGGCGGGGCGAGGCCAAGGCGAGGAGAGGGCACGACGTGGGCGCAGGAACCAGCGAGGGGACCGGGGCGCGGGCAGCCAGCCGTGGCGCAGGTGGCCAGCCGCGGGCAACGGCGTGGCATGGGGGGCGGCGCTCCTGCATGGCCTCGGGGCACGGGCCGTCCGCGGTGGCGCGGCGTGCGGCGGCCGCGATGTTGCTCGGCAGGCTCGGGGCGCGGGGCGTCCGCGGTGGCACGGCGTGAGCGAGGGCGGCCAGTGGAGGCGCGTGCGCGGGCGGCGGCGGCGAAGCTCGGCTCTGCTCTGCTAGGGCGAGAGACGGAGAGGAAGAGAGGGGCGGGGCCCATAGGTAATAATGGCTCGGCGCCAAGATCTACGGCGCCGAGCTCGGCGTCAGGGTAACTGGCGTCGAGCTTCCTACCATGTCACCTTCCACGTTCGCTTCGAGCCCAGGAGCTCGGTGCCAGGGACGCTGGCGCCGAGACATGTTAGCTCGGCGCTAGCATCAATGGCGCCGAGCTAAGAGTCCATATTCTGAAATCTTGCCTCCAGTGGTCTATTTGTGAGAAACTTTCAAAAAAAGAGCTAAAAAGTAAAAAATTCGGGCGGCAGCGCACTAGGGGCGGCAAGGTATCTCGCCCCGACATGGGCTTCGTTCCACGCCACGCGTGGTTTGGTGCTCGAACCACGCCAATACTCCTCTTCTTTGGATGGTGTCGGATTCGCCTCCAGGGGCGGAGACAGGATTCAAACATTGGGGGCATGGTGTTTACGAAGATTTAGGATTCAAACATTGGAGACTAAGGTATCCGCAAAGATTTTTTTAGACTCATAGCCGACAATCTCTAATAAAGGAAGTCAGAACGTAGCCATGTCGATATGAGTGGAAAAATATGACAGCAAGTAATAAAGGCAAATGAGCTACATATCCATTCTATAAAGTACATTTATCTAATGAAGAAAAATTCTAAGGTATAGGTCCCGTTCGCTTCGCTGAAAAAAAAATCGAAACATTGTTCCGGCTGATTTGTTGTGAGAGAAAAATACTGTTCCAGCTAAAAAAGACGGATTATAAGAAAAACGAATAGGGCCATAAAATTATTGCAACTGTATATCCATTAGTAGATTCATAGTGAAAGGCATGCATATGGACAGGGGAGCTGAAGAAAAGCCACACGCTTACCACCAAGGCACCCTCACGCAGACTATACTGGAGTTTGAACGGGCAAACTGTATGCACTAATTACGTGGATTGAGGTGAATACGACAACATCTAAAGAACTTGGTCAACATCTGCCACCTTCGTCTTGTTGCCATTCCAGAAGACCCAATTGCCATGTATGATGACAACCTAACACATACAGTACTCTACTCCTGTAGATCTAGAAGCGTTAGATGCAAAACCGGATACACCAGAGGAGTCATCATGCAGAGCTGGCAAGCCAATCAGTAAGCCCAACTGGCAGAGGATGATGACGGTCCAGTCATTGGATAGCCACGAACTGGAATCGCACAAAAGAATGAATGCTTGTGTAGTCAAGCATGTGGGCAGAAACGGAAAATGGAGCACACAGGGACAATAACCACAGGGGTCAGCACAGAAGCAACGAACTACCAACTCTTTCAGTAAAAAGAAAGAATCAACAGAAGCTGAGTTGCTGACAAGCAATATTGGTCTTGTATCTCCACAACACTAATCAACCTATGCTTTTGTATGCAACTACAAGTTCTCGAACGGTCTCCACAAACAAGTTACTCCCGTCTCAACAAGACCAACCAAAGTCATCTTCCCCGCACAAAGTATCATCAACAAGCATCGGATTTTGATATATCCTTAAAAAGGAGAGCCTAAGTACATAACAACCATTGTCATTCGATGATTAGGATCACAAAAAAAAGCTGTGGTGTACATGGACCAAACATAAGATCTTCATACTAGATCTTGGAGAAAATACCGTGCGTTAACATTCAACTTCAAACAAGTCACGGAAACAGGACCAAAATTAACATGAAGCTACATAACATTGAAGTATTTAACTAGAAAGCAACAGGATGCCACAGCATCAGCATGGAACACTGACACCATATATGATTAGTAACATAAACTAAAACAGTACCACAAACAGACTAGCCCATCAAATATTGCAAAAAAACAACAGTCTGGCACAATACTGGACTATGACGAAAACAGATAACTAAGTGATCGATGCTTGGCCGATTCCGAACTCCAGGTATGGATGACATTAAGTGCATTGGACAAGCAAACCTGCAGCACAAAAACCCAGATATCACATTAGCACTGTCTGATTATATGTATGATAGTAGTGGGTAGAGGGGCATGAAATAGATAATTACCATATTCAGGTTTGAGTATTTGCAGATCGCTGATACATGAAGCCCTTTATGAGAATACATGAAGAAGACTAGAATCCTGGGCATGCTCCAGGAACATGAACAAGGACAAGGAGGTACAGAAGATACCTAAACGAAGGCAAAACCACCACTAGATGCAACTTTGAGAGGAATGATTCGAAATGGATTGGATGGCAAGGAACATAATTTGACATGCTACATGCGACGAACTGAGGAAACAAAGGAGATGCATAGCTAAAGTCAGTAGAGACATGGAGGAGAAAGAACATTGAATCGGGACTTCATAACAACTCCTCTGAGCATCTTCATTCCAAAAACAGAAGTGCCAGAGAGGGGAGATCCTTGTGCGCTTTGCAGAACACAAGAAGATGTTACGAAGGGAGGTGAGTCAGGAGGATGCAATATGAGACAGAATGCAAGTTTCAAGAGATGCAGCCATCCTACAGAAGACTAAATATATGGCAGGTTATAAGCTCTAGCCTACAATACCCTGCCTGAGATGAACTACAGGAGCAAGGATTATGAAGGCTATCGCTACTGGTTAATGATGGGTAGCAAGGATGCAAAGACTATCTAACACCTAAATGGAACATTGGCTACTAATAGGTGACTACAAGGTACAAGCTGCAAAGGTGACTCAGAAACTGCAGTGATGTGAAATCCACCACATCCTTCACTGCAGTTTCAAACTGCCTAACCTTCTCACTGTGCTTGCTAACCACCTACAGCACTACTGTTGATGAAGAACCACCACCAGGTACACGGTGGTTATTCTCGGTTACCCTATACAGACTACCAAGGTCAGTTGTAGTTAACCTATGTACACAGAACTGCCTAACCACCATTCAGTTATCCTCGATTTTCAGGTGAAGGATCCTCCTCAGATTCTCTGTTGCAATGGTAGCATCAGTACCACTAAAGAAGGTAACACCTGAGCCTGCAGTCGGCGATGAAGGTGCTGATTTGGCATGCACAGGCACGTCTTCGTCGTCTGACCGGTCAGCAGGTGGAAACTCAAGTGAGACACTGCGCTTCTGGTGGAGGGAGAACTTGGGTATTGGTAGGGAGCTGGGAGGCGGCGAATTGCAGAACCCCGGGCCAGCCCAGAGCTCAGGGCGAGAGGGTGGGGACGTCGAAGGGCTTACAGAGATTGCTCGGCTGCGCTTTTTCCCATGGTGAAGCTGCTGCTGTTTCGGTGTCTTGGGCTCAGGGGAGGAGCGGGTCCGTGCAACCCCCTGCGCGGGCGGGGATGGCAGGATGCCGATGGTGATGCCGGAGTGGAAGGCCCGGCAGTTGCCGGCATGGTAGCCGTGTGTGGACTGAGGCGACGAGAAATGGGGCGATGCTGATGACGCCTTCTTCCGGCGACCTGAGGAGTGGTGGAGCTGGTGGCTGCGCTGCTCCGAGATGACCAGAGTCTCCATGGCCCGAGATGATGCAGGTGCTCTGACTGGGACAGCTCGTAGCGACCGATCCCACGAAACCCTAGCGCCAAAACGACAACCAAACGCAGAGGCATGTCAGTACAATGCATTTTCATCGCAGAACTAGCAAGCACGACCAGAATCTGGGCAAAAAAAAAAAAATCAACATAGATGGTGAAATTATTACGACACAGTGAATCATAGATGGTGAAATTATTACGACACAGTGATTCATAATGCAGAAATGGATGTTTCCACTGTACAGTACAGATCGCCAAATCAGAGCACACACAAAGGAGGGGCACGGATCTACTGGTAGATACCTTCCAGATCTACAGCCGAGGAACAGACCGAACCCCAGACAGACCACTGATGGCGTCCCACCTCAATCAATCACCGCCGCGCTTCTATCTTCCGTCCCAAACCAGATCCACACGCAACGTGAGCGGGCACTGCATCCACAAACCAGACCGCCGCCGCCGATCAATCACACGCCCTCCCAAAAGGAAACCCCCAAATCGGCGCTCCCGGCCCCAACTCACCAAATGGATTCCCGCGACCAGCGGAATCTCCGAGGAGCCCGCCACCCGCTGGGCGGAGAAACGAGGCGGACGGACCGGTTGGCGGGCACGACCGCGCGAATCTGGCCGGAAGGCCGCGCTTGCGGTGATGGGTTAGTGGTGTGCGAGGTCGGAGGGAGGGAGGGAGGGAGGAAGGAGGCTAGTCTAAAACACGATGGGAGCTACACGACGACGGAATCGAAACGGCCGGCTCAGAGGCGGGTTAATAGGGTCCTTGTGGCGTCCGTGCACTTTGGCTTTGGCCGGGTCGTGCGCCACGCGACGTTCGTTGGGGGTCTGGGGCTCTGGGCCGGCCTCCACCGGATTTTCCGTGGGGGGTGGGGGCTCCGGCCGTTGGATCTCGGCTGTCGCGCGTGTGGACGGTGATCGGGAGGACGCGTGGTGGGGAGGCGACGTATGTGTGTGTGTGTGGTGGATAAGAGTATCTTCAACGGTCCATACCTAAATCAGCGATCCATTTCAGAAATTGAGTTCTGCACAGTAAATAGGACACGCACCCAAAACCTTACCTCTACAACAGCCCACCGCGCCTGCCCAAAATATCTCATCGCCTCCTCCATCTCTCTATCAGTCTCTCTCTCCCTCACTCCTCGTCCCAACCCCTGCGCCTCCGCACGCACCGCTCGCGCCGTGGCTCCCGTCCGCGCCCCCTCCCCTCCCCTCCCCTCCCGCCTCCCCTTTCTCTCTCTCCCTCTCCCTCGGCGTGGCAGCGCGGCGGGAGAGCTGGAGCGCCGCCTGCTCCTCACGCTGCTCACCTCCGCCCCCACACGACGCTGCTCATCACCGGCGGTGGGGGAGCGGTCCCAGATCCGGCAAGGCAACCAAGGCCGACGGCTCCGGAGGTGCTCCCACGGCGAGCTCGCCTCACCGAGCCGGCCACGCCCCTCTCCTCCTCCGGCCGTGCGCCTCTCTCTCTCTCTCTCTCTCTCTCTCTCTCTCTCTCTCTCTCTCTCTCTCTCTCTCTCTCTCTCCCCCCCCCCCCCTCCCTCCCTCCCTCCACCGGCCCCCGCGGTGCTCGCCCGCCGGCGCTCCGGTGCGGCCAGGCCTCGGCGGTGTCCGCAGCCGCGACCAGGCCTCCGCGGTGCCCGCCCCCCGGCACAGGCGCGGGAGCCCCTTCCTCGGCCGACGGCGCTAGGGCAAGCACGCCCCCTGGCGCGCGGCCCTGGGCGAGCGCCCCGCCGCGGTCCTCGCCGTCATCTCGTTCGCGGGCCCAGGGCGCAAGATTTTTGCGTCGTCTCTCCTCGATGACGGTTATTTGCCTCCCGCGTCGCCTCCGACCCAAAATGGCTGCTGTGTTTGCGTACTCGGTTGGAGGCTGTTTTTTTTGCCGCTTATCCACTGTGCACGACGCATTTTTGGGGAATGGGTCACGTTATCGGAGACAGTCTAAGAGAGGCGTGGATGGGAAGAATGGGCTCAGGGTTGATAACTGTACTTTAGGTTGCCACTTGTACCTCCGGACTGTTTGGAATTCATCTTTCTTTTATTCCGCTTTCTTTTTAAAAAAAAGAGAGAATTCAACTCTTTTTTATCTACGAATACCTCTGTTTTCATTAAAAAAAAATATACGAATTCCTCTTACCATTTCACTTAATTTTTCAGCATGATGTAAACTGTCTCCGCATGAAATAAACGTAGTTTCAGGACATCTTAGCTAAAAATAACGTATTTCCAGAATTGCACTCCATGAAGCAAAAGCCAATCCTACTTGTATCCAGGATCTGCCTCGTTTTAAATTTTAAACGCAAAAGGTAGCACGCCACATTCCCAACAGTCCAATTACCAAATGGTTGGCAACTTGGCAAATTCCTAACCATCTCGTTGACGAGAACCAATCCAGGTAAATGAGCAATGGACCAGGTGTTCTACGCTTTTCCTCGGTCAAGGCACAGGCCAACAAACACAAACAGCTAAGGCAGTCATGCGACTTTGCGAGCATACACAAATCTTCCAAAATTACAATGTATCCTAAATTCACGTGTCCTGATTGTACAGAGTCCAACTTCGAAATATGCTGTCTTTTTTTAGCAGCGTGACAAAAAAAAAATCCACTTAACATAGCCAGGCACTTCACAATGAACACAAAAGAGCTCTCACTGCTTTCCAGAGGGCTCGCACCCGGTTGGCCAGTTGGGTGAACAAAAGCGGGATTGACGTGGGCATAACAATCAGTTGCTACACATTGAATCACTTCTTCCGATTGCTGTTTGATGGGCGACTCTATACATACCCTACTGTGGGGTACTTGTAGCGGCGGCAGAGTGTCTACCACCTGGTGCGCCAGCATTTGCCGACTTTTGGACAAATACAAACAGCAAAAGAATAAAAACTATGCACAACGGGAAGTGGAAAGCCCCCCCTAAGGAGTCAAGTTCACTGAGATTTCTTGATGAACATGGGGGCTCTGGGCCTCCTGGTGAGAAGGGGTCACTAGTCTTTGAACAGTCTTCAGGGCACTTGTTAACTGTGCAAATGACGGGCGCAAATTTGGATCCCTGGCAATTGACAAAGCACATGTTAGCACAAATTTAAAATCAAGAGTCAAATTTTAAATGCCATGACCGATACAGGAGACTTTGATCAGAGAACAGGTTAAATTCTTAAAGGCCTTTTTTGAAACTCACTTCTGCCAGCATTCAAATATGATCCTTGCTACCAGAGGATCAACTTCCTTGGGAATATCAAGCCGTCTATCCTGGAAACCAACTGCCCCCACAACTTGCATTGGATTCATCCCACTCCATGGCATTCTAAGTGTTGCCAGCTCCCATAAGATGACACCAAAGCTGTAAACGTCGCACCTGCACAAAATTCAGGTAGTGGATGCAAAGATTGTTACTGAATTTAATTAAGGTAAGCGGTGAGGATCCTATCATACTTTAGTTTTGGCAAAGTATAAAAAGGTGTTGCAGGAGAACAAGCAAAAGTGTGAAACCTGAGGGAAGATAGATTAATTAACCTGTACCTGTACTGTTCTGGTTTCTACATGTGTCGGTGTTTTGGACCGGGGGTCCTCAACCAACTAGTGAATTTGAACTGCGTGCCCCTAATCCCGGATGGTGATGCAAAGAGACACAAGGTTTATACTGGTTCAGGCAATAGGTGCCCTACGTCCAGTCTGAGAGAGCGATCTTGTATTCCTTGCACCGAGGTGCTTGTAGTAGGGGTTTACAAGCAGGGCGAGAGAGGGAGCTAGTCCCAGGTCTCTGTGTGGAGCGGCGTGGGTTGCTTGAGATGTTGATCTCAGGCAGCGAGAAAGCGTGCGTATTACAAGGTGTTGAGCGACGTCTATGCGTGAGTTCGTGAACCCGTGAGCTCGCGTGCTCGTGTCTCGTGAGTATCCGTCTGTGTCCCTCTGTCGAAACGGCCCCGATCTCTTCCTTTTATAATTGAAGGGGGGACAGGGGTGATACATGTGTTCGCTACGCGACGTCCTGTGAGCGGAGGTGGCGTTTCCGAGCCCTGTAGCTTGCCACTGTGGCGGCATGGTCGACGGAGCGGTCTTGTCCTTGATGCACTGAAGCAACGCGCCGGTCACGCCTCATCCTGTGCGACGTGGGAGCTTCAGTGATAGCTTGACGCAGGGCATGGCGGACGACGTGTCGGTCGCTGTGTGTCGACAGCGTAAAGAGCCGAGGCTCAGTTGGTGCCGAGGCCGAGCCATCGTGGGGGGCTCGACGGGCGCGAATCCCGAGGCTGCCGAGACCCTGAAGCGGATTGCCGAGGCTCGGAGGGAGCAGTTGGTCATGTACACTGATTCCGATGCTACAGTGACCCGGACTTGACTCCCCACGCCGCGTTGTCCTTGGAGCAAGGGTTAGGTAGCACAGTGCAGTGCGGGCGTCAGCCGTGGGCACAGTACAGAGCACAGCGGCCGGTAACCCCTGCCCCGTCCTGTCCCGGATGGCATGGTGTTGATGCGACTTCCCATCTCGTCGGCCACTCCGCTGTGTCGAGCCGTCGTCCGGCTGACGTCGCGGGAGTGCTTCGTCGCGTTAGCTGGTCGTGACGTTCTGTCAGGGAGATCGGTCGAGGCGGAGGCGACGGAGTTGTTGCCGAGCCGGCCTCGAGCGAGGCGGCGAATCGGCACCTCGTCCGAGGCTTTACGTGCGGGGCCTCGAGCGAGACGAAGAATCGGTTCCCCGTCCGAGGCCTTACGTGCGAGGCCTCGAGCGAGGCAAAGAATCGGTAGCCTCGGACAAGGTGGGGGCTAGCCAGTAGTTGTCTCTTGGCTTTGATTTTGACAGGGTCTAAGCGATTTTTTCGGTTCTTGCTTAGGGGACCCCTTTTTATGGTACCCGACAACATGATTGGTTGGAAAATTGTAAAACTGGCCAGAGAGCTGATTGAAAACTAGTCACATCTCGAAATATCTCCTCACTTGGTACACAGGTCATTAATTTTTAAAACCACCACGGATCCTCTGTGCTGTGCAGAAGTGCCATGGTTGCAGTGGGGATCGGCAGGAAGACAAAGGGGGAATGTTGGCAAGAAAGGTAAGTACGTCTCCTGGAGAAGGCGGCTTGCAAGAACTCATTGTCAAGGGCAAGAAAGGAGTGTTGGAGTGCTGGCAAGTGCACCAGGAACAGGGCTCACAGTCACATGTGACGAGCATGTATGTGTCAAGCTGTGTGCCATCTATGGTACTTGGGTCCGTGTTGCCAGGATAGGGTGAGGGGGGAGAGAGACAGGGGGAGCAACAGAAGGTGGGAGAACTGTGTTTTACAGGGTTATTAGTAACAAAATGCTGCATATGGAGTACAAAATATTTGGAGCATATAAAAGCCTGACTAGATAGGTGCATGATCCCGCTACGTGAAAAATACTAAGCAGTCACATCCAACTATCAGAAAACCAAAATTCTCTGGTCTGAGCACAAAACCACAAGCACAAGCATTCGACAGGAAGATGGAACCCTATATTCACGGAAATGCTCGATAACCAGAATATCCAGAATAAGATAGGAGTTAGAAAGCATCAGCAAAACACTCACTTTTCATTCGATTGTTCATTTCGCAGAACCTCAGGTGCCATCCACTCAGGCTGATAGATGATGCAAAAAAGAAAAAATAATAATAAATCATGTTCGAAGGGAAAGACAGAAAGTAGGGGGGGCATGATTTTGTCATCCAGATGCTAGCTACTTACTGTTCCAGCAGTGGATTTGGATGACAAAAATGTACTGTGCTTCAACCGTGAAAGTCCAAAGTCGCAGACCTGTTTTATTGCATAATTGATGTGAATGATTATTGATGGCCAAATATTAATTGTGGGCAAGATCACACACCTTTACATTCCAATTATTGTCAACCAGCAAGTTTGGAGATTTCAGATCTCGATGAACAATTGTAGGTACACTAGTGTGCAGGCAATTCATGCCTTTGGCCTTAAGAGAGAGAGAGAGAAAGTCACTTTTATGAGCAGGAACAAAGAAACAAACCAATCAATAAAATATAAAAGATTCATCCTTACCACATCAAGGGCCATCTTGATCCTCTGCTTTTCATCAATTAGGCAATTAGGGCGGTGAAGGATCTTATACAAGCTTCCCCTAAACAAGGACAAAATCATGAACCAACAATGAATCACCAAACACCTCTTCAGGTTTTTTGTATGAATCTGAGGGTGTGAATCTTATGTAGCATTTAGCAACTCCAGAATTGCAAGAACCTAGACATCTAATAGCATGTACCACAATAAAATTAAATAGTAAAAAGAACTTTCAGTTTATGCATGCCAGCTACAACTTCTGTGTTGTCTAGACTGGGATATTTAATTCACATATTTCCACAATATAAACAGTGATTGTGTAGTAAAAGTAAGTATTATACCTTGGAAGATATTCAGATACAATAGATAAGTTCGGAGGGCGTGTAACAGCACCCATAAAGAGAACAATATTTGGATGGCGCAGCCGACGCATAATTCGGACCTTGTCAAATAAAGTATATCCGTATATCAAAAAATAAAGCTCAATTGGACTGAGTATATATGAAAATTAAATAATTTATTTAGGAAAACTCCAAGATAGAAACAGATAAAAGTTCACCTACTTCACTCCTAAACTCATCCAGAGCATCACCATAGAAATCTTGATCCAAGAATTTTTTTACAGCTACTTCCTGCAAATAAACGAAAACTTCAGTGCATTGACCATGATTTGGTTTCTCATCTGATTCTTTTATGACTTCCACAGAACATCTTGAACAAATGGCCAAGCTCAAGATACAAAAAATAAATTGGGGGAATGAACTACTTACTGTTCCATTCCAGTCAGCACGGTAAACCTCTCCATATGAACCTATTGAAGGAAGCAAATCAATCAATAGTTTTCACGCAGAGATCAGGAAGATGCAAGTTCATACAACCAACCCACTGCTATTCAACTAATAAAAATCATAGCCATTAAAGCTAACAATTTGAACAGCACATTTAAAATTAGTTTCCAAAACATGTCAAAGTTCTTAGTTCAAAAGCAGCAGAGTTATCAAAACTTGGTAGCAAAATAAGTACCTAAGCCAATCCTTTCACCAATCACAAGATCTTCCCAAGGAATTTCGCACTCAGACACATCATCAAAGTCAAGCCTCTGTGACCTCATGTCCATGTTTCTTGATGGCAATGACGTGTCCATGAATCTGTCAAGGGGAGATTTTTTTGGATCAGGGAGCAATTTCTTATGGTCTTGCTTTACAGCCATGTTTTCAATATGTTGTTTTGCTTGACTCTGAATTGGAACTCTTCCTTCTGCAGGATTAACCCATGGAAGTCTTTCCTGTGGTGGTTGAACTACGACATGTTGATCCTCCAGTCTATAATTTGTTTGACCTTTGTCCAAATCACCACACAGAACCCTTTCAGGAACCTTCCCAGTCTCAGCTGTAGATGTAATCTTCATGGCAGAGGTACCAGCCATAATACTATCATAATTATGATATGATGCATCATTACGCAATCCAGAATTAAGATTAGACCTTGCGGCTGATCGTGGCATCTGGGATGATGATGATGCAGCATTATTGCCAACATTTCTATGAGCAAACGAATCCTCGACATAATTGTACTGTTTGTTGTTGGAAACATCATTGTAAGGAGACCAATTCTTCATAACTAACCGCTGCTGTGGCCTTTCAGCATTAGGGACTATGTTCTCTCTGCGCTTTTGCAACTCATTGTTCCTATGATCTGGTCCTTTGAATGGTACTGAAGTTTTCTTGGACTTCATATCCCCAAAAGGATTAAGGTCAGCAAAAAGGTTATTTGACTCTGGAATTTCCTGCAAATCTGGAAGGCGATTTAAATTCCGCTGATGTTTGTTTTGAGGTACAACTTTCTGCTGGGATGATGTACCAGCAGAAGTTGATGGTCCATCTGATTGTTCATGATTAACCAGCATCCATGAACTGTCAAAAACACTTCCAGCAGGAACAGATGATGTGACACCCGAAGAGGCTTGAGTAGAAGCTGCAGTTTCTGCTGCCTCATATCCAGAACCACTGTCTGATATCCAATCACCACTGCCAAACAAAGGCAGTTGGCCACCTTTAGGTTCAAGTGGCAATACAGTAGGATCCATATTAGCATCAACAGGACTCGATGATCCAGCTGTTTGATTCAGGGCGAGTTTTTTATTAGAATTTAACGAATTGCCTTTCCAACTTAAGATATCTGCTGGGATAAGAGCACCAGGAGCAGCCATCAGATCAACCAAAAACTCCCTGCAGAAAAATTACACCAAAATAACGCTTAGTAAACATAGAGCAGCAACAAATTAATTGGAATATAGTAAATAAGACTAGCACATGGATAGCATAACTTGAAGTATCTTAAGTATTTATGCTATGAAGTATGAACATAGCACAATGATTAAACATTGATACCTTTCATTGTCCATCTTAATTATGTTTATAGCATCGTCATCATCACCACCAGTATAATTGCTCCCTTTGACAAGTTTGCATGGAATCCCAACACTATCTGCAAGGATCTGCACGGAGAGGTACAGGACATAATTACATAACTTCTTAAGCATGTGCTTCTCAGCTGAGACAATACAATACTTTTTTAGTAACTTCCTAGCTAGCTTAGGTTTCTTGCATATGCATGCATGGGAAAGAGGGAGGGAGGGAGGGAGGAAGGGGACCTTGAAAAGTAGGGCACGGTGACGTGATAGCCCTATCTTGATGCAACCAATAGGCAACAAACTTGTTTGTAGCGAGGTTCTCAGCTCAGTACTCTTCTCCAGCCACCTTGCGAGCATGTCGTTAGCATCTTTGACAGGTCCACCCATATTATCTGTAACAAGCTCAGCTATTCTTTGCACTAAGAGTGCAATATTGGCAACAGGGAAGTCCAACAGGATGCACTGTGCCACTTGCTCCATCTCCTGCAAGGTACTATCAATGGCTCGGTTTACTACAATGACTTCAAAGCCTAGGTCCCCTATGCCTGTTTGGAGATCTGCTAATGATGGCATCTTCCCCTGCCTAGAGGATTCCATAGAGGAGCCAAAGATGTCATAGAAGCCATCAATAACTTTCTCATGATAATCAAGAAAGTTATAGTCCTGAAAGAAGTTAAAAACAGATGTCATAACAGAGCATGAATGTTAGAACACAACCACCACACTCGTATGTAGTGACCAACAGACCAACAAATAGTATTATGACAAGAATTTGACCTAACTAGACACACCAACAGGCAAAGAAACTTTAGAGTTGATAAACACTGATCTTGCATCTCCAAGAAGAGTCCTAATAGAGATTTGCAATGGAAAGAATCTGTTCAGCAAATATTTGGCCGGCATAAACACAACCTACAAAAAATGACAGCAAGATATTTTTTCACACCAGGGCACGCTCGAATTTCATTACTTATAGCAACGAAACCACGGAGTTTGTTGCAAGCAAGCGTCCAACGGTTGTTGCAAACAATACAGGGATAAAAACTGTATAGTAATAGAGCACTCAGGTCTCAATTACTCCTAGCGCAAGAGATACAAAACCACTGGTCAGAACTGTGACCAAACACACTCCAGCCAAACCAATGGACCCAGTGAAAAACAGCTATTACAAACAGAACATCAGTAAGGTGCTAGAACAGGTTACTACATCCAGCAAGCAGCCCACTTGGTTTACTTATCGGCACATCTAAAACTTCAGGCCACAACATCATTGGTTGCGATCAAAGTCATCCCTTGATCCTGAGCTGCTTTCTGCAGATGGTAGTGCAGCGCCAGTTCTTTAAGGACTTCAGCTCCATTCTTCAGCAGATCCTAGTTTTCCCCTGATCGCAGTCCTGCCCACCTCCATGATACACTAGCATGGTTTGACCAGCAACCATATATTTGCTTCTGAAAAAAGGAATTCTGCTACCTGATCCATCTTCTTCCTTGGCTAACTATCCACCTCCATGATATACGATACGAGCATCTAGCATGCATACAGCTTCTTCCTTTTGTTTACCTAGGTTTTGCATGCCCTGGTTGAGCCTACAAAGGTGTATATTTTTGTACCTATTTCTCAGGAGCAAAAGTCTTTTCTTTTGTTATCTTTTTTTCCTTCTAGCAGTGTGGCATTGGGAACAACCCCCTAGTATGGCACACCAGGAACCAATCATTTCGGCTTACCACTGCGAATACATCAGTATATTTTGTGTGCATGCAAGCAGCCCCTAAATAGTAAGTAGCATTTCCATTTCTCCATGTATTATTTCCTACTCCTAGACTGAGGTGGATCATAATAGCAATCAAGAAATAAGGTCGTATCTCAACAGCGACATAATTTACAGCAGTTAACAGCGTTAATTGGCATGTAGGTTTCCCAAGCGTACTTAAATGACATAACAGGGAAGACCAAGACCACTATTTGATTCGTCAAGCAGACGCCATAAATAGGTTCAGTGATGATTCAGCAAGCTAGTGTTTTAACGGCATCAGCATAGCATGTAGAGGGAAAAAAAAGGCTGCTTTATGTGAAATCGAGGAAGCCTATAATTAGTGGCTTCTGCCTCAACCTAATACTTCCTCTGATCATAAAGTACATTAGGACATCCACGCGGTATCCAATATGACAATTTGATTAGTAATATCAACAAACACATGTTATCTAATAGAAAGAGTTATATATAGAGAAAACACATTTCACAATGAATCAGGCAGCGATGATCTTGTGTTGTCAATCTATGTGAATTTTAGACATTGATCATCAGAGCTAAAAAGTTTGAATTAGGTCAGAGTTAAATTATATCGGTGATCGGAGGAAGCATCTTCTATGACTAATACCAGTGCTCACTAGCCACCAGAAGCTTATATGTGGCACATGCATTTATTCGCTATGTGTGATCCGCCATGCTGTGGGCTGAAGTGAAGCTCAATTAGGAACTATATATAGTCACATAAGCTGATACTGAAACCAACGCACGAATTTAAATGTCATCTGAGAACGGTAGCGAAGCAATTGGCCAAATGGTCCACATTAAGTCGAGACAGTTGTATGAAGTAGCAGAGACGGTTTCAACCTAAAACCTCACAAGCAACTAGCAAGTGGAGGCACCGAAAGTCGAGTATATTATATAATTGATGATCGTCCCGAATGGAAGGCTCACCCAGTATCGGCGGGAGAGCAACTCCGCGGTGTGGGTCTCGTCCCGGTGGGCGGCGAAGCGATCGAGGCTCATGAGCTTGGCCTTCCTGATCTGCTCCCCGTCCAGGTCCCCCACGCAATTGCCGTTGGAAGACGCGGACAGCGCCATGGCCAGCTGCATCTGGAACTCCTCCTCGGACGATATGTAGTCCTCCCCTCCGGCTCCCGTTCCCGCTACAGCCCCCGCGGGCGCGGGCGCCGCAGCAGCAGCGCCCGTGGGCGTGGCGGCCGCGGAGGGGGGCGAGGAGGAGGCCGCCGTCGAGACGGAGAGCGCCGGCGCCGGCGCCGTCGCCGTCCCCGACGGGGAGCTCGCGGGCGACGGCGACGGCGGGCCCGACGCCTGCTGCGGCGGCTGCCCCGCCGGGGACGCGGGGTCGTTGGACCGGTGCTGCCACCTGATCTTACTCTTGAACAGGCTCTTCATCCCTCCCTCCCTGCCGGCTCGCCGCGAGCTCGGCGGCTAGGGTTTGCTTGCGTCGAGCGTTTCCGCGTCCCGGTCGGCGAAGAGGAGACGACGACTCGTGACGAGGAAGGAAGGAAGGAAGCGACGGGCGAGGAGGAGGCGAGCAGGTGGGGATGTGGGGTGGGAACGGGAACGCGAAGGAAAGCCGAAAGCGGGTGGAGTCCTCCGTCTCCGAGGGGTGTGACTGCAAAATGGCGCGGCTGCGTTGTATCGGGTCGGGTCCCGGGTCGGGTCGGGTCAGTGCGTGGCGTGCTGCGGGGCTACTGGGCCAGTGGTGATTAGTCGTGGGTAGGACCCGACGTCCTTGTTGTGCGGTGTGGGGCTCCGGACGGCGGCTATTCAGGCTATTGGGTTAGTTCGGTTTGTATCGTTGCTGGGTCGTTTATATGGGAGAGAAGTATTGTTGGCTGGTTCAGATAAACAGTGTTTTTGTGAGGGGGTTGGCCAGCCTAGCCAGCCAGCCCCAGCCGAACGAGCTGATTGTCCAAAAGCCAAGACACGGGACATGTCTCGTCTCTGATCACTTGATGAGACGATGGAGCGTTACAAGAGCCCATCTAGTAGATTTTCGACGCTGAAAAAATAAATTAAAATATTGTTCCGACTGATTTATTATGAGAGAAAAATATTGTTTCGGTTAAAAAACAAGCTAAAGAAGACGGATTATAAGAGAAGCCAACAGGACCCATATCAAATCAAGTAAATGAGTTACAGTCTGTTCGGTTGGCTGGTTCGTATCGTTGCTGATTCGTAAAGAAGTACTGCTGGTTGGTTTGTGTGAGAGAAAAATACTGTTCCGGCTGAAAATTTACGATCGTTTACGACAAGCCACGTCCAAACAAACAGGCTGTTAAATACTGACACATCAATCAAATCGAGAAAAATATATTGGAGTTGGTGAGATATTGTAGGATTGTACATTGTACTCCACCAATTCTTGTATAGGGCGTATTCAGATTTGAAATGTCTTTAAAACCATAAATACTCTGATCATCATCTACTATTATATATGGTGCATTGGTACATCATCAATTACTTCAAAATCAGTAGGTATTAAAAGATAAGTGGAATGCAAATCAGTTGATTGTTGGTATAGTAGCTTTTATGTACTAAATAAAGCATGCATAAAATTTGAGTAAATAATTAATGACCAAAATCTACTCAGTTTGACTTTTCCAAAAACTAAACACCTGCTTTTTGTGTGTGGAAAGACATGGGGTGTTGTCATAGTTCTTATAGAACACTAAGGGCCCATAGTTCTCGTAGAACACTGAGGGCATAGAGGATGAGCGCTAGCTCGGTTGGTACGCTTTCGCACTGGGCGAGCGGCCAGGTGCAGGTTCGATCCCTTGGACCGTTCACGTTTCCTCACCATGGTTTCCCTCGTAATAAGTTTCAGTTTCCTCGCACGGATGTGCCACCAATGTCATACCTTTTAGCCGTGTATTTAAAATAACCTCATGCATTGACACAAACACAAACTATTGAGACAGAATCCTATTGAGACAGAATCGACAAAGCCTTAGTTTGTGCATGGGTTGTGGTCTTATCGTTGAAAAAACAAGCCAAAACACTGTTTCGGCTGATTTGCTGTGAGAGAAAAACACTATTTCGGCTGGAAAAAAAAAGTTGATAAAGACGGATTATAAGGGCGTGATTGGTTGCCTTAGTGAGGGAGAGTCGGGATGGAGAGCCGGTCCGGGATGGTGAGATGCATGCTCAAATCGTGCACTCAGTCATGTTTAGTTGTCTTTATTGTTGGTCTAGTATGAGATGAGATCTTATTTGGTTGCATGTATGGATGAGAGTTTTGAGTGTATGACACATGAGTCCCTGCGCCATGCCTGAATCAAGTCATCCTGTATGGAGAGGAAAGTGAAAATTGAGAAGACGAAGTCGTGCGGGATGGAGGAGAACAGATGAATGAAAGGATACAGGCGAAAGGTGCGAGGAAGGCAACCAAACACGCCGCATGAATGAGGTTAGACATCAAAACGGTACGGGAACGACCCGATTCGACCTACCAATCACGCCCTAAGAGAAGCGAACATGGCCATTATGGTATTATTGGTTTGTGAAATAACAATATCTCATTGCCTAAATTTTGCACTTGCTGTAAGATTCATTCAATTTCGATTCCGTCAACACGTTGATGATGTGAAATGACAATCTTGAAGGGATATGCCCAGTTTAGCATCATATCGAGATTGAAAAGAAGATATGACATATATCGTCTACCTTGAATAAATCAAAAATGATAGCACGCGGGCGTCTGTCCCTTCCGGATGCCGCGAGCCTAGGCCTGCGGACCAACCGGCCCAATAAACCTTGCTTGCGTCCGCCTCCGCCTCGCGCTGCTCCTGCCGCCCGCCTCGCGCTGCTCGTGCTTCTCCTCCGCCACCCGCCCTTTTCTGTTGCTCCTGTCGCTTGCCTGTGCTGCTCCTGCTCCTCCTCTGCCACCCACCCCGCTGCTCCGCGCGCCCACTCCGCTGCTCTTGTCGCCGCTCCTGCTCCGCACGGTCGTTTCGCTGCTCCTGTCGCTGCTCCTGCTCCGCCACCCGCTCAGCCCGATGATGTCGACAGGGGCCGTCAGCGTAAGGAGAAGCGCTAGGCCCTAGTGCGGGAAGCCCTCCAGCCTCGCCTGCTGCTACGGCTGTGGCGCCCCGATGCAGACGACAGAGGAGGCCGCACCGGGATATGATGCATGTTGCAAACTCACATTTCAAATATTTCAGATGTTTAGTGGTATGTTGCAAGGGTTTCATACGAATGTTGCAACAGTAGATCGGAATGTTGCATGTGTTGTAATGGCTATACACGTATGTTGCAAGAGACTGTCTCCAATGTTTCATCTGTTTTTCAGACGTATGTTGCAAGCGTGTTTATTTGGATGTTGCATTTGTTTTTACATATACGTTGCAAGTGTTTTATCTGGATGTTGTATATATTTGCAATGTTTTCAAGTGTTTTTTTAAGTGTTTCAGATGTATGTTTCAAGTGTTTCAACTATCTTTTTTTTTGTATGTTGCAAGTGTTGCATCCAATGTTTCAGAAGTATATCAGGTGTTACACATGTGATACAGGTGGGAAGCTGGAGTGGGGCGTGAGCTGTCCACGTGGACGCGCGGCGTGGGCCCCCGCGTGGCCGCGAGGCGTAGGTGCGGGCGAGTAATGTCCGACCGGTGAGGGCCCATGCGTGAACACGGGAAAATGGACTGCAGCCCCGCAGCCACAAGCGTCAGTCCGGACGTCCGGACTCTAGTAGTGTCGTTAATAAATAATTATGTGAACCATAGAGGACATCAAACATAGTGTTCGATCTTTGGTAGCGGATTATTACATGCTAACGACAACTTGTGCAGTGGTTTTTAGTCTTATGGCCCTAAAAAATTAGATTATGGTATTATTAGTTTGTTTAAATAACAATATCTCATTACCTAAATTGTGTACATGCCGCAAGATTCATTCAATTCGATTTTGTCAACACATTGCATAATGTGAAATGACAATCTCGAAGGGAATAGCTCAGTTTAGCATCATATCGAGATTGAAAAGAAGATGACATATATCCCGAATAAATAGTTATGTGTGAGCCAAAAAAAAAAAGACATCAAACTTGGTTTGATCTCTGGTAGCGGATGCCATCTCCTACGCACTAACCACTCAAAACTTGGTTTCGAGTCCTCACTCGTTGTATTAAAATTACTCTATCGCATCCTCTTGATTTTTTCGATAGAGAAATTTTATATCCTTCATCAGCCTGTTCGGTTGGCTGGTTCGTATAGTTGCTGGTTCGTAAAGAAGTATTGTTGGCTGATTTGTGTGAGAGAAAAATATTATTCCGACTAAAAATTTACGATCGTTTACGACAAGCCACAGCCAAATGAACAGGCTCTATATGAATTGTCAGGAATCCTCAAATTAATTGCACATAAGCTTCTGTCAACTTGGATCCGGCCCATAAATGGACCAAGTATGCTAGTACTCGTATCGTACAACTTAAATATATGGCTGCCTCACCAAAGTACGACGTAGAAGGAAACAGCAAAGGTCCAAGACCTTTTATTTGGAAAATTTGGGAATGTTTTCGCAGATCGTATCCAGTGTTCTAAACATATCACCTAGGTATAAAAACCGTAATCGAAAATTTTATTTCCAGAGGGTCGTTTCCATAAAGATGATAATGTTTTCGATTATTGCCGCATATAAATTTGAACATTTCTAATTTCTTTTGGTACTATATTACAGTTACTACTGAGTAGTTAAACTTTGAAATCAAGGAAATTTCAGACTGGCCAGAAATTATTTGATGATGTCGCTACGCTGTTTTCATCACATGAACTTTTAAAAAGTATCATTGGGTGTGTTCGCTTCTCTTTAAAGCGGTTGTGGCTGTACTAGCTTTGGTATCGTCGACCGTTTGTATACCCTATTCGTTTGATCGTTTCTGTAGCTTATAAGTCGGCTGATATTGTTTTGACTGATAATCACGACTGATACGATCAAGCGAACGGGGTGATAAGCTGCAGCTTAGATAAACAGGCTCAATACGATCACATGATGATCTGATACCCCTGACACTTTGGATGAGCGGGTACATTTTTCTTAGTTGTGGAGCGGCTTGGTGTAGAAAAGCTTAGATACGATTGGATCCGCAATCATCACGAAACCATAATGGTGTAACCTAACTATGGTTTTATTTAGATCTCTAAGAAAATGAAAATGATGTGACAAATAAAATGTGATCGAAACATTTGGATTTATTCTAGAATGAAATTTTATACTCCATCTGTATATCCGAATTTTGCTATTTGGAGATTCTTATTACGCAAATGCGATAACTGTTACTATTAGAATGTGAATCATGTTGTTTTCTTATTTAAATTTCAAGTTATATATTTTTTCTCGAATACGTAAAAATTTTACGTATCATTGTATTAAGTGGAATAGTTCAAATTATATATTATTATCTAGAAATATTATATGAGAATGATATCTAAACAGAGCCGGAGACCGGGACACCGGGGAATGAAGACGCGACGCCAATGCTAGTGGTGGTTGAGGAGAAGCTATCACGGTGGGATGGGCGGAAGCTTCGTGCCGGACGGTACGGCGGGGTGTCGCGGCGTGAAATAAAGCCGTTCGAATCGATCGGTCGAAGCCCAGGAGGCGGCGAACTGCCAGTGTAATTCCTCTCCCCCATCCGCGATAAAACACGTAGTTCACGAAATTTGGAAATTAGGGCTATTGTAGTATTTTCGTTTTTTATTTGGTAAATAGTGTCCAAACATTGACTAATTAGGCTTAAAACGTTCGTCTCGTAATTTTCCACCAAACTGTGCAATTAGTTTTTCTTTTTATCTACATTTAATACTCCATACATAAACCGCAAATATTCGATGTGACAGACACTATAGCAACTTTTTGAACTTTGGATCCAACTAAACAAGGCCGAAATCATGAGATCTGGCTGGAGAAGAACGAAGACGCGTCGGACGTGACAGGCTCGGCTAACACGCTGCAGCAACGGCTGCACCCATGTCGACGGACAGGCTGATGATTTTTTGGTGTTTTTTTTTTCAAACGGGAGAGAATGACCCGCGAGGACAGGTCACAGACTCACAGGTAATAACTGCCTACTTGACCTGTGTATGCTTTTTACTGATGCTCAAAGAGTGAGGCCCCGTTTAGATTCAAAATCTTTTGGATTTTGGCTACGGTAGCACTTTTGTTTGTATTTAGTAATTAGTGTTTAATTATAGACTAATTAGGTTTAAAAGTTTCGTCTCGCGATTTCTCATCTAACTATGTAATTAGTTTTTTTTTCATCTACATTTAGTACTCCATGCATGTGTCGCAAGATTTGATGTGACAGGTACTGTATAAAATTTTTTGGAATCTAAACGGGCCCTCAATTTTACTGCTATCCTGTAAAATAACATCAGAGCGTCGTGTCATCGATTGGGAACTTGTCACCGTCCTATTACTTTATTATTAGGTGGTTGTTGCTTGCAGCCGATTTGATCATTTGATGTGATGTGATTCAGTTATTGACTTATTGATGACGCGGCCTGACAAGAATCCCTTTGGAATGCATGGATTTCTCTATTTCCTGCGGGGTTTTTTTCCCTATGAAAACGAACTTGTTCCTCCTGTACAATTTATGTGGAATTCACGTAGACCCTGCAAAGTGACTAAGGGTCTGTTTGGATTCTCTCCTCTAAATTTTAGATCTCTAAACTTTATTACAGCTAAAACTCTAAACAAGTGATCTAAAGTTAGCTCTAAATTTTAGCTCACCTCATATTAGAACTTTAGAGCTCAAAAATGATCGCTATAAAGTTTTTAGAGCTCCAAACTTTAAAGGTAGAGATCCAAACACACCCTATAACATATGGATACTGCAGCTGTATTGATTTGGAGTAACCGCAACATGAATACCCTCGTTCCTCTTTCTAGCACATCTCAAAAGTCAAAACAGAAGAAACAACATAGGGGAAACCGACTCCACTGCATCGCAAACGATCGCCCGACCAGGCGATCGAACAGACAAGACCGACCCGTTTCTATTTCGGGGGAAAACAAAACCCCACCTCTTTCCCCTTTTGGCATGCACGCATTCGGTTTCCTTCGCGCGTGCGGACACGCCGCTCTCATTCTCTTTCCGCGCACTCTGCCGCGCGCACTACTTTTTCTTTTTTTCGCGAGCTAAGACGTGCGCGCACAATTTTATTCTAAAACCACCAGGCATTACGGTCCTTTTTTTCGTAGCAGGAAGGAGCAAGAGCGACAGCAACATCATGGTAACCTACCAGGCACATGACAGTCCTTTTATTCTAAAACCAGAGGGGGAAAAGATCTTCTCAAGGTTATCACTCGTGCGATGATCACGCATGCATATCCAGGTATCAGAGATAAGCAAAACAAGTGTGAGCTGACGCATCACCAAACCAAACCCTGTACGGCACGGCGCTTCAGATAAGCTCCTGCACTGGTCGTGCACGGTGCACATCCAGAGTCCCTCACTATACACAGAGTCCCTCACTATACACGCTACACATACGATTAACAGAAACAACTTCACCAGTCCATACGCCTTGTTCGCTTGGCTTATAAGCAGTACTTTTTCAGCTATAAGAAGTATTTTTTCAGCCAACGAAAAGTATTTTACCCTCACAGCAAATCAGCCAACAACATGATTTATCAGCCAAGCGAACAGGACTGACGTGTCCACCCAGCTCCAGACTCCAGAGTCCAGCAGCCGGCAACTACGTCAGCTGCGCCGGTAGAGGACACACCACCACCATTCGTTGGCGCCCAGCCGCCCATCCATACCATGCGTAACGGGCAGGTGCCTTGCCTGGCCTGCAAAGGCGCCAAGCCGTATCTCACGTATCCTGCCTCTCATGCATCATGCAGATGCAGATGCAGGAGCGCAGGACAACAACGAGGGAGCGCTTCCTTACCTGCACCAGAAGCAGCCTGGTTTGTGGTTCACTGGTTCCCATCCCAGCGTGGCGTACACCCGTATCCTGGCCTGACCGCTTCCTTACCGCGGATTTTTTACATATTTACCATCATTATTACGTGAGTGATATAAAAAGATATCAGTGACTCATATGTTAGTGACACAGTGTAAGATGTCATCCATAATAATGGTAAATATGTAAATACCCCGGTTGTCAGCGGGTAACACCAACCAACCAGCCGCAGTCAAAATGGCAAAGCGACGTCCAGAGTCCAGACTCCCTGGCCGGAAAAGCACACGCTCACGCGGCACGCAGATGCCGAAGCGGATTGGCCTCTGAATTCTGAAACCGTCGGAGGCAGCCCCATGTTTCCCATGTCAGGTCCGCTGCCTACTGCCTTATCTTCAGAGGCCACCGGAGCCCACAGCGTGACCGTGACCGTGCCGTGCCCACCCGTCGTCGTGTCCCTGCGTACCAGCCACTAGGAACAAACAGCACACACGCCGCACAGGGCACCGGGCCACCGGCACAAGAGCAGACACGCACACACACCCGCCGGTCGGTATCGCCCTCCGCCTATCCCCGTCTGCCGTCTCCATCCTTTATTTTCCGATGACTCCTCTTCACTGTCCTGAGCTTATCTTCCTTCCTCACACGTCAAGAACCATGTGACACCCCGCCACCGGCTCCGCCTTTAGCTAGCCTCCCTCTTGTGTCACTGTGTGGCAGTGGCACACTATAAATCCCAGCGTCTCCCCGCTCTTCACCTAGCTTACATACCTACCCTGTCCAAGAACCAGCAAAAGAGAGGAGACAGCACGAAAGGAACCGAGGGAAAGATCGAGAGGGGCGAAAAAAACTTCACTTTTGGACTTCAATTCCATCGTACGAGCACATGAAGATCCACCCAGCAGCTCCCGCTGGAGGCGGCGCCAAGAAGGACCTCCGGCGTCTGCCGCACGTGTACAGCAAGGTGCTGGAGCTGCCGCTCCCGGCGGACACCGACGTCGAGGTGTTCGAAGGCCCCGACGCCTTCCACTTCGTCGCGGCGCCGGCCGCCGGTGCGCGTGCTGGCGTCGTGCGGGTGCGCACCGTCAGGATCCACCCCGGGGTTACCAAGGTCGTGGTGCAGGCCGGTGGCGGCGCCGAGGGGGCAGCTGACGCCGGCGACAGCATGGAGCTCGACAGGTGGCGGTCCCGCCTGCCTGAGCCGAGCTGTCCGGCCATGGCCGTGGCCGGGTACGTCGATGGCCAGCTCGTTGTGACAGTGCCGAAGGGCCCCGGTGGCGGTGAAGGCGGCGACGGCGGGCAAGGTGAGGTTACCTGGAGATGCAGCAGCGGAGGCAAGATTAGTGGAAGACTGGTGGTTGTACAGTAGGAGCAGTGGAGAAGTACGCTGGTTGGTCCTTCATCTAATCTGGAGTACCTAGTAATGTCTTAGCCATCTTTGTTTTTTTTGGTAAAGATGGGCTGTTCATCATGTTGCTTTAATTTCCTTCCTTCCCTGGTTTCCGTTAGCGACAGACAGATGTTTCATGAGCTATCCTCCTACTGCTTCTCAAGCATATGGAAAGCAACTATTTGTAAATTATATATTTTTGGTTGCCTTGAAATCAAATGTAAATTCTAGATAAAACTGTGTTGTGGTTGTGTGCCCACTTGATGCAACTTGGATTTTTATCATGGTAGATAAGATTTGGTGGAGCTTAATCTGTAGACCAGATCTGATCAGTTACTGTTTCTGAAGATTAGGTGCAAAGTGGACCACTTGGTTGGTGCTGCATGTCACATGGATTCATCAAACCTCTCCATTTTGATGGCCCACGGTTTGCAGCCTAGTGTCTGTTAGTCCTACATGAGATAAGATAGTCGTTCTGGTACAAGGCAATATAAATCGCAAAAATATCAATGGTTTCAGGAAATATATGTATGTACTGCTACCAAACCAAAGGTACTGCAGCTTGATGATCCATGTTCAAGAAGAGTATACTTTTTTTAAAATCTTTCTGTGGTTCAACTCTTCTAGCAACAGTTCTTTTGTATGCTATTATATTACTAGTTGCCATTTCTTATGTAACTAGCTGAACTCAGGTCAGTGATCACCTGATATTCTTAAGTTCCAGTCAGTACACTTGCCAGTTGCTTTCACCCACAACTTAAAAGCATAAAATTATCATAGGCCAATTAGTCAACAATACCATAATAGTTTGGATGAAGTAGCAACTCCTGCACAAGGGTCTCCAACAAAAAATAAATAAAACCATCTGTTATCATTCTCATTGGAAGCAGCTTAACGTGATACACAAACATAATAAAATATTTAATTTAATATGATTCCACACAAAACAGAAAATAATGACTAAACTACAAGAATTACTTTGATAAAGTGAAGCATCAAAATATCAATTTGATATTTCCAATGTTGGTAGTTGATGCATGCTGCACTGTTGACTAGGCTATCAGGGTGCAAAAGTCCAAAGTTCCTCCTCTGTCAAAAAAAAAAGTCCAAAGTTCCGCAAGAGGATTATATGAATATACCAGGCACATGCAATTGATAAACATTTGTTAGTTTCACTGGTTAAACTATATGTGTATATTTTCACGAATCTCAGTTCAAGTTGCAAATAAAGGGAACGGTGTCTTCAATACAAAGAACACCAAACAGCTGATGGTAAGGGGTGGAACCGCGGAAAGGAATACAAGCAATGATACTAGTTTAAAGAATCAGGGAAAGGAAAACATGATGGACCCAACAAAGGGACCGAAAACCCAGTTTTGTAAAGTCTACCGCATGATGGACAAGAGTGGACGAAATTCTATCAAGATCACCCAAGTTGTTGCTCATGCATCATATTAAGCTAAACAGCTAAAGCACACAACAATACTTTGTGATCTTTCTCAAGAAAAATGAAATCCATTGGACGGTCACTACTTTTACCTATACTATCAATACAGTGGGTAACATCACATCGGTTTCTAACTTTCTATCATAGCAATTTGATAGAAATATGAATTTGGGATTATTTTATTTTAATTCTAACAATCAGGGCAGACAAAGCCCAGTATCCAGAAAAGAGTTGGGTAATAGGTCCGAGCACCAACCTAATCTACCAAGAACCCACATATTTTGGATACTAAAAGCACTAAAAATATGCAACACAGGTTAGGCTATTGATCAAACACCATCCGGTACCAGGGAAAATGGGGGTCGTTTATATGTACCGGGCCCTCACTATGGGTCAAATAAGCCGCTGGTCACCAGTTTGAATAAATATGCCCTGCCTGGAGCCAGCTAGGAAATGACACCATCACTAGCTAAATGGGCCAATTACTGAATAAATAAGGTCACCATCAGCCAATCCAAACAAAGGTGAATCTTAGTGCCTGCTCGTAACACATATTCTATTTCTGAAGTACAAACAAAGTAGGGGAAAGTAGATTTGCTTCATTGAGGTAATCAGCCATACAGGTCATGGGTCCATCTTATCTTCCTAGTGGGTCGGCCAAATCAAAGGGTTTGACAGTAGCTGAAGCTTTTTTTTTAGCTGAGTCCTGAGCGTATTGTATCTTGTCATCTTAAAGCAAAATTTCTAAGTGTTTGTTGAACACTGTACAGTGCACAGTACAGGACTGAGAAGGATGCAAGGAATTTATTTATATTCTGGAATCTGAGTTTCAAAAATGGGTTATCTCAATGAAGAACTGAAGCAAAATGGTGAAACATGCTAGCACCTGGGCATATATCACAGTACATAACTAGATGACAAGTCAAGTGACTATAGATTTTCTCGAGTTCTCAATGAACCCCTCAACCCTCATTGATTTTCTTTCTAAATAAAACCTTCTGCAACCTGAGCTCAGCATCCATGTAACTTCATGCTTCTCACATGCACACATGCAAAGTCAATAGTCTGACATGAATACATGATAGTCTATCTGAATCCGAGATATTTTCCATGTCAAACATAGAACTGATCAAACAGTTCTGAACTAAACTGTTGTAAAAAAAATATTCAACCCTGGATTTCGTTTTCCAGGCTCGATGCACTTAAGGCTTCTGGAAGTATTACTGTGGAAAGTCATGGTGCACAGATAGTTCTTCGTGAGCTCATGCAAATCCAGCTTCCCTCATATCAGCTATGGTTGAATCAAGTCCTTCATGTAAATCAAACTTTTGGTATCCAGCAACCAATATATCATATGTAGACCTGTTGAGCTTCAACAAACTTCGGATGCGATTCAAGAACAGATCCAACCTATCAAATTCCCTGTGCCGAAAATAAGTACAGATTATGACCTCGACATCCTCCGGACACATAAACATCACACCATTGTCCAACATCCGGTAAATCGCATGCTCCATATCTGCCAATTGATCTTCCTTAGCATAGAACCTGATAATCCCATGGTGCAGTTGTGTTTCAGAACTCGAGTGTGTTCCCTTTTGTATTAGGGCAAGCAGCTGCTCCATTTTATCAATTTCACCTCCATCTAGGCATATTCTCATCAACCTCGCAACTATAGCTTTGTTCAACTCCCAATTGCCATCACTTATACGTTTTAAAAAGTCTCCTACTCTGGCCTCCTCCTTTCTAGAGATAATCTCAAGACTGGCCTCCAAAATAGTAGAGTTTGGCTTAATCTCCAAGGCAATCATTTCCTCAAATATCATTTTGGCATCATCTAGCATGTTCAACTGAACAAACCCTGTGATCAAAGATTCAAAAGCTTGATTACTTGGTGTAAACCCAGCATTCTTTGCAGCTACATACCAGCTCATCATAGCATGGCCACTTTCAAGCAGCGAAAATGCACAGATGAATGCATCATATGTAGCTGAATTGGGATGGCAACCATCCATGCCTTCCATAGTCTCGTATAAGGTCATTGCAGAAAGGAGGTCTCCGGCCGACAAGAAAGCATTAACAAGGGCATTGAAAATGTTAGTGTTCAGCTGGATTCCCTTCGCCTCCACGCATTCGAAAACTCTCATTGCAAGCGTTGCATTCCTTGTCTGACCACAGAAACAGATTATCCTCGAGTAGGGCTCGCAATCTTGAATGTCTTCCGTCAGCAGCTTCTCTAGTTTCCATTCCAATATCTAAAGTCAATGTTCACCATTCAAACAATGTTAATTAACGGCATTAAATATCTCTTTCTCAAATGCAAATAAAAAAGGTCTCTTAAGAATCTCATGAAAATGTATTTACTTAACGGATTCGATCATATCAGCGTTTCAGAAAACGACTATTGATACGCATCGCAACCGCATTCTGACCCGTGAGGAAAACAGAAATTCCCTTCTGCCGCAGCAGTAAAAGCTAGTAATTAACTAAACCAACCACTAGCTTGATTGGAGAGGAGCGACTCACGAGGTGCGCCTTGGTCGGAGACGACGCGCGGAGAAGCGCGGCGGCGAGGGGCTCCCAGAAGGCGCCGTCGCGGTGGGACCCCGAGGAGGCAGCCTCCTCCATGGTCGCCTTGACGCGGCACTCCGGCTCCGAGACCAGGCGAGCGAGCAGATTCCCGTCCGTCCCCCAGGCCGCGGCGGCTGCCGCAGTCCCCATCCCGCGCCACAAGCGCCGGCGAACGGCGGCGATAGCCATCGTCAGCTCGCGGTGGAAACTGGAAACGGGCCTAATGGATGTGGTACTAAGCAGGCCCACTGAATTTTTCGTGCGGAGAACGCCGCGGACTCTAGAGGAGCCCATCTTAGGATTCTAGCGCAATTCGGCCCGCAAGTAAAGGCCCATATCTCGCTGCCGCCTAACCGCTGGCACGCATGGTCCCTCCGGGAGCTTCTTCATCCAGCTTGCAGCCGGCCAGCCCTTGCGCTCGCGCCACATGGCCATGTAGCCGCGACGCGCCTCCTCTTTCTCCCCTCCACGTCTCCCGCCTCTGCACACATGACAAATGTCCCTCCTCGAGCTCCACGCACGCCGCATATAATCGCAACGATCCAATGCACGGACCGCGAGTTGTGTAAGCACACCCAAATCTCAAGAGCTAATCCAATCAGCGGTGATCTCTAGCTACTTAGTTTTTGGTAGTGATAGTGATACACCAGGTAGCTCGAGAATGAGCCAGGGGCAGCCGAGGAGGCCGTCCGGCCACCAGGAGACGAGCGGAGAGCAGGGCGCCGTCCGCTACGGCGACGTGTTCCCGGCGGTGAGCGGGGGCCTCTCGGAGAAGCCCGTGGCGCCGCAGGACGCGGCCACGATGCAGTCGTCGGAGAACCTGGTGTTCGGACACACGCTCAGGGGCCGCGGCCACCGCCAACGAGCGCATGGGCGCCGTCGGGCACGACCAGGCCACGGACGCCACCGCCGTGCAGGGCGTCACCGTCTCCGAGACCTGCGTCCCGGGCGGCCGCATCGTCACCGAGTTCGTCGCGGGTCAGGCCGTCGGCCAGTACCTCGCGCGGGACGACGATGGTGCCACGGCTGGTGGAGGCGCCTCTGCTGGCGCGGTGGATAAGGATATGACGAATGTGACGATCGGCGAGGCGCTCGAGGCGACGGCGCTTGCGGCAGGTGACGCGCCGGTGGAGCGCAGCGACGCGGCCGCCATCCAGGCGGCGGAGGCACGCGCCACGGGGCTGGACGCGAACGTGCCCGGCGGCCTGGCCGCGCAGGCGCAGTCCGCCGCCGCGGCCAACGCGTGGGCGTGGCGCGACGAGGACAAGGCCACGCTCGGCGACGTCCTCGCGGTACCAGTGACGACGGGCCGTTTTCGTTTCGTGCCGCTGATATTATCTTACCAGTGTGTACAATTGTACATGCGTGCTGTAAGGGATCGAGATCTTGACTCTTGTTGGTGCATGCATGCAGAACGCGACGGCGAGGCTGGTGGCAGACAAGCCGGTGGAGCGCGCCGACGCGCTGGGGGTGGCTGGCGCTGAGAACCGCAACAGGGACGACGGGACGGCGAGGCCAGGAGGCGTGGCCGCGTCCATGGCTGCGGCCGCACGGCTCAACCGTGACGAGGCGGTCTGGGAGTGAAGCAGCTAGCGCGGGCGCATGCGCGTTGCCGGGGACACGAGACGTGTCCTGGACCCGGCCGGAGTCCTCGGTTTTTTAGTTCGCTAGCTCTGTGCTCAGCACGCTCCGTGTAGCTGCAGAGTGCAAAGTATCGTATCAATGTGCCGTCTCAAAAGGTGTGTATTTCGACTTCAGGTGAACTGAGTTGTACTGTATATAGTAGTGTTGTAGCGTCTTGCAATAATAATAATGTAATATACGCGCGCGTCAAAGTGTGACCACTGTAAGATATATGTACCCAGTGCACTTGCATGTTAATGGTGAAGATGTGGTAGATCAACTCTACAAAATAGCCCCCTATACTGAAATTTGAATTCGAAGGTTCAGGTAAAAAAAATCGAACAAATTTGAAAGTTCAGCTAAAAAACAGGTTTAACAGTCTGCGATCATGTCTGTAAAAAAAATGTCTAGCGGCCCGCCCCCGCCATCCGGCGCGTGGCGGCCGCGCACGGGCAGCGCCGCGCCGCGTGCGTGGTGCCGAAGCAGAACAAAGCCGGAGAGCTGGATCGGATCGGAGCTGCCGCCTGTCGGGCTCGGTGGTCGTATGCGTGCGTGCGCGATCTGCCTCCTGCCTGCCGCGCGCCAGAGAATTTACGGCGGCGGGCGGGACAAGCGCGGGAGCACGGATCCTGTCCGTGTTGTCCGTACCCCCGCGGTCGCCGGCGCCTGCCGGCCGCCACGCTCGGGTCGGTCGGTGACCTCGCCGGCTCGCCGCCACTACGAGCTGGACAGACGATCGAGGCGCTCGTACGCTCGGTTCATGCAGGTAGTATCATGCACAGAGCATCAGCTGCTGGCTGGTGGCTGATGCCGACCCGGTCGATCGAACGGGTCATCAGGATATTGACTAGTCAATCGGAACTAGCAGTAGGTTGGTGACCTGACCATCTACTGGCGCGAGTGGGGTGAGGTACGACGAGCTGCTTCTGCCTGCCCGTGCGAGCCCGGACGGCCGCGCTGCCGCGTGCCTGGCCCCGGCGCCTGCAGCGTAGTTTGGGCAGCGGGCGCACGTCTCCAACACGTACAGGGCCGTCTGTCCGTGGAGCAGAGGCGCAGCGCAAACGGCCGAGACGGCGCCTAATTTATGAGCGCGCGCGAGCCGGTGCAAGGCGGAATGGGCCGGGATGTATGCCTTGGCTTGCCCTGCTCGCCGGGCATGCAAACGCCAGGAAATGGAAATCATGGCGGCGCCGGCGCGGGTGGGAGACTGGCCGGGAGGGACAGCCACGCGGACACACGGGTCATGTGCCACCGTACCGTACGTTCCGGCCGATCGCTTCGCGGACAGTACTTTACTTACCGCATGTGACTTGGCCGGCCAGTGGCTCGTCGCTCGCTGCCTCGCTCACATCAGTATCCGGCAAAAGCAGTGATCCTCTGCACAGACTACAGAGCGCGTGTCTTGCGTGGTGCCGACGGAGGAGAATGGGCAGGAAATGCATTGGATTGGAACTAGCCGGTACGGGCAGGAACTGAGAAGAAGATCGAGCGAGTTGCATTGCATGGGAGACGCGGAGACCTCCCTCCATGAATCCATGATGGAGATGGATCGATCTGCATGCAACTTATTGCTCCTGTGCGTGCGTGGTATCCGCCCATGCATATGCATGCGCATGCAGCACCCTGGCCCCGCGCTCCTGAACCCTCTTCACTTTAATTTATCGATGCGTGTACGCCTGAGGCCTGCCTCAATATGATAGATGCTTATACTCGGTTGCTCTCGTTATTGATTGCCATTTGCACGGCCATTGCCCAGTTGCTCATACAGCTAATATATGTACACACTACACGGAGTACACTCGTCGGCAGTAGTATAACTGAGTTGCCTATCTTATTCTTAACCATCGGTTTAAGCTTGGAAAATCGTAGCCAGTAAGCTACTAGCTAGCTAAGGACATTATTGCAGTGCGTGAAGATCCTCCTGTACGTACAGGGCTGAGTAGCTGAGACGATCGAGTTGCTGACGACGGTACGTAGATGCAGACGTAGACGGACATGTGACAGCATTCAGCATCTGCGCAGCGCGGCAACAAACTACCGTGGCTGTACGATCGAGGGCACATGCATGGAGCAGGCACCGGCTACAGGTACATGGTCACAACTCACAACTCGGCATTCAGCCTCGGTGAAAACTGTGGGTGACGTATATATGGAGCACGCTGCGTGCACACCGATACCACGCACAGAGTACGCTACAGGCGTACGTGGTACAGTCTGTACGAGCTGGACCAGGTGCTGCTGGCAAGTAGTAAAAGGGAGCGTACAAGTGGAGTGAATTGATGGAATTCGGCGACGCAGTAACCGGCCGGTTCTGTCAATTTTGGACCAGCAGAGGCAGATCCCCAGCTTGTTCGGTTGGCTGATTCATATCGTTGCTGGTTCATGAAAAAATACTGTTGACTGGTTTGGCTGGTTTATGTGAGAGAAAAATATTGTTCCGGCTAAAAATTTACGATCGTATACGATCGTTTTCCTCCAGCCGAACAGGCTAGCCAATTGTACTGTACTGTATGTACCACGAAGCTAATGTGTGGTTGTTGAACATGCATTCAAGTGGCGACCGATGCAGGTGTGTACAGTCGTAGTTGTACTCCTACTGTCCTGCATTGCGTGAGGATCGGAGGAGTAGTAGCATACACTGATGTATAGTGACGGTCTGACGGACAGGGTGAAGACGGAAGTGGGAAAGCCGTTTCATGGCATGTACAATACACTCCACGGAATGAAGTGCATAAACTGAAAACTGAAACACGTTTTTCCGACAGTAAAAGATTCTACGCATTCTCGTATTTCTCTCTGGCCTGTTGTAGGACCGTTTCTGGAACCTGGATATCTCAAGTAGCTAGGAAGTAGGAAGGCTATCGATCAACACACTAATTTCTTTGTGCCGCTTGTTGGTTCAGCTGTTTAATCAGGTAGTATCAACCTACTATTTTGTCCAGAAAATGTGACTTTGTCAGCTTGCATTGCACTGAACTCAGTTCGCCCAATAATAGGTATATAGCGTGAGCCCCCTTACCTGAAACTGAAACGCCACTGCCCTCGCTTCTCACTTTGTCCTATAAACTCGATCCACGCAGCGTCACATGCCCACTTCTCACTCCACACTCCATTCACGAGCCAAAGCTAGCTAGCTAGCTCTCCTCCTCGTGTCCTCGTCACTGTGCACGAGCACGAGCACGTCGCCTTCCCTTCCGTTCCCAACAAAGCCAAGAAAGCACTCGCGCAGTCGCGCTAGCGCAAGCAAGCAAGCACGATGCTGGGATGCTTCTCCCGGCTGCGGCGGCCGACGACGAGGTCGGCAGCGGCGCCGGAGCCCATGCCTGCGGAGGCGTCCGACGCGGCGTCCACGTCGGCGGCCTCGACGACATCGGCGGTGGGCTCCACCTCGCCGTGCTCGTCGTCGTCCTCGGCGCGCTGCAATAAGGACGGCGACCACGCTGGCAACGACTCCAGTTCCATCGTCGCGGTGGGCAAGAACCCATCGGCGCTGTCCGAGTCCGGGCTGTCGTCGGCCATCGCGTCGCGCCGGTTCTTCCTCTCCTCCCCGGGCCGCTCCAACTCCATCGTCGACTCGTCCGCGCACGGCGCCGCCGCCGCCGCCCTGGGCGTAGGCGTGGGAGCGGGCGGGGTGGCGGTGCCCACGTACTCGCCGAACCCGCACGCCGACTTCCTCCGGTCCATGGAGGAGATGGCCGCGGCGCTGCGGATCGACGCGCGCCGCCGCGGCGACAGGGCGCGCCTCCACGAGCTGCTGCTCTGCTACCTCGCGCTCAACGACAGGCGCGCGCACAAGTACGTCGTCAGCGCCTTCACCGACCTCCTCCTCCGCCTCACCGCCGCCAACAACCTCGACGACCACCACCATGATTAGCTCTTCCGACTTCTTGACCGCGTTGTCATTGCCATGCATACGGACAGAATTTTGGGTACGGAGATCAAAATCCTTTGCAATAATTGGCGAGTTACATCAGAGTGCACATCAGCAGTCCCCTCCACATCAGCGTTCCAGGATCAACCAACTGTAAATATTGCCTTCAGCTCCAGGTCGTCGAACTCCGTAGCTAGAATTCTGTTCGGGTGCACAGCATTTTGCTTCAACTTTTTTTTTTCTCTGGGTGTGTTGTGTGACTGTGTGAGCAGTGAGCGTGCTGGCGAAGATATGATATGATATGGCCAGCTTCTATAACACAAAGCTGCATTTGCATCGTGCTCGCTTGGTTTGCTTTGTGCTTGCCTTTGCCTTTTTGGCCATCTCTGCTCTTTTCCTGTTCAGCTCTTTAGCTTTCTGTTCTCTTTGGGGGTGCCTGCCTGCAGCCTAAATACGCTTGCTTTTTGTGATAAACTACACGCCACGCCAAAGGAAGCTTGTGCTGTGATTGTAACATTCGTGGTAACTATGCAATTTTTTTTTTTTTGAGTGGAACTATGCAATTTTCTTGAGATAGCTAATCCCATGCTGTTGGACATATGGATCACACTAGTTGAGCTAGATGATCCAAACAGGCACTGTGTATACCGTCGTTCTAAAATCTAAAGAGCCCCGGCAAATTTTGGGTGCTTCGTTCTAAAAACATCACTTGCTAAACTAAACAAACTAACCCATAAACGAGGCGTCCTCCCTTGAGACGAGCGAGGTCTTCGTCGGATCCAACCTCAGCCCACAGGCAGCAATAATAAACGAGGTGCCGTGCAAAACCAATCGGCCGTCAGGTACAGGCGCTGCAGGCTGCTTCCAGCCTACACATGGCCGCTGTGCAGTTGGATGGATCGCATCTGTAGAGCAGAGTAAGCAACCATCGGCGCCATTACGTTCTCCTGACTGCATTCAGTAGGCATAATTATCTGTAGAGCAGAGTAAGCGACCATCGGCGCCATTACGTCTTCCTGACTGCATTCAATAGGCATAATGCGCTATATAAGACTGTCTCCAACAGAGCATGCAAACTGTGACTCAAACGTAAAATAGGTCATTCACAGGGTTTTGTCTAAAAAAACAACGCTCCAACGGAAGACCCAAACACCTCACCCATTTTGCATACGAGGCTCGAGAGAACGCAAATCTACGTCGTTGAGACCGGCGCGGCGAGGTCCGCCTCGAGGCGCGGCCGGCGGGTACCGCGACGAGGTGGGGAGCGGGGCGCGGTCGTCGGGTAGCGGGGATCTAGGGTCCTCCTCGCCTACGACCGCCGAATTCGGGAGGGAGGGGTGCTGCCGCCGACCAGATTCGGGAGGGAGGGGCGCCGTGCTCAACGAGGGAGGGGAGAGAGGGACGGAAACGGGCGGCGAGGAGCCAGCGCGGCCGGCGGGTACCTCGGCGAGGCGGGGAGCGGGGCGCGGCCGTCGGGGAGCGGGGACCCAGGGTCCTCCTCGCCCGCGACCGCTGGATCCTGGATGGAGGGGAGGGAGGGGTGCCGCCGCCGGCCGGATCCGGGAGGGAGGGGCGTCGTGCTCAACGAGAGAGGGGAGAGAGGGAGGGGCGGCGCCGGGATAGAGAGGGACAGGAACGGGCGGCGCGGGGGAGAGAGGGACAGTTTTTGGATAGGCTGTTGGAGAATGCGAGTTTTTAGTGCGTGTGCGTGACCTAAACTATAGAATGGGTCTATGATTTCAGTAAACCCTGTTGGAGATAGCCTAAAGGTCACGGAGGACCCACGGTCGCAACGACGAAACCACTCCAGAGGCCGGGGGGTGGGGCGAAGAGCCGTGCCGTCGAAAAGACTCTGGGCAGCCAGGCCGTTAGGGGCAGACGTTGACACGGCAACGGCAAACACGATCGCTACTAAGCCGTGTGCCTGACAGCTCCATTCTACGGAAAGAGGCTCACGAATTCACAAGACGAGCGGGGGGGCGGCGCTAGAAAAGCTTGGAGTGCGCGCCCGTGTTGCGATTGCGATCCCTGCAAGGCCATTGACAACGCTGGAGCAGCGACCAAACCAGCACAGGACCCTGGAAAGCAGCTGAACCACGCACGACACGATCTGAGTCCACCACCGGCCATCATTAGGCTGCAGCCTGCAGGTACCATCACCTGTGATCCGTTTCTTTCCGACCGGCTGCGGCACCGACACAATCATCTCCGGTGGCCACGCACAAAGCCGTGCGGGAAACTGACACCCAGTGCACAGAGCACACGACAGGCAGCAAAATAAGCATTACCGGCATCCACACCGGAACTTACACCGACAGGAAAGGAAACAACAGTAACACGGCATCTTTGGCGCCCCGCCAGAGATGCAACACAGCCCTCAGGAAAGCCAGGCGCAATCATTCTGTAAGCAGCAAGTAGTCACACAATCTACCCTGGGGCTCCAGTTGGGACCAAATTAGATATAGCAAGTATATTTACTGGATCGCAGAATAGTTGATGGTAACATAGGGAAAGTCTATAGAGCAAATCCACATGTATATTCAGAACACACACCGGCATCTTGTCAATACATTATAACTTTTAAAACAAAGACCGGTTGAGATCTAACTGAACCTCTGCATACATCTACTATCCATCCAATGAAGAGGAGTTTGGATTACAGATATCTTAGGGCAAATCCACAGGTACAGTCACAACACCAGCATTTAAGACTTTAAGCTTTAAGCGTGTGTTTAGTTCGCACCCTAAATTCCCAAAAAGTGCTATAGTAGCCATCACATCGAAGCTTACGATACATGCATGGAGCATTAAATATAGACAAAAAAAAAAACTAATTGTACAGTTTGGTTGAAAATTACGAGACGAACGTTTTGAGCCTAATTAGTCCATGATTGAACACTATTTGCCAAATAAAAACGAAAGTGCTACAGTAGCCAAATTTCCAACTTTCACCCAACTAAACACACCCTAAGTTTTCTGTTATATATCAGGTCAAGTCTACAGTGTCGCTGCAAGAAAACCTTTTCTGGTCTGATTGTAATTGGACCTCTACATCACTCGTATCTATAATATCCATCCAATTTAGAGGTGTTTGATTCACAGAAACAGCAAATTAGATAACAAGTACCTTACGTCCTTACTGGGTCAGAAACTTTCAGGTCTAATTGTAATTGAACCTCTACATCACTTATATCTAATATCCATCTAATTTAGAGGTTTGGGTCACAGAACCAGCAAATTAGATAACAAGTACTTTACAGGATCAAAAAATTTCAGGTCTAATTGTAATTGGACCTCTACATCACTTATATCTAATATCCATCCAATTTAGAGGTGTTTGGGTCACAGAAATATCAAATTAGATGACAAGTACCTTACTGGGTCAGAAAATAGTTATTGATAACACAGGGAAGATCTATTGGGAAAATCCACATCTAAAGTAATACTGTCAGAACAAACACCAGCATTTAAGCTATTAATTTCCTTTGTCATACTTCTGGTCTACACATTATCACATCAAGACAAAGGTCATTTGAGATCTAACTGTTACCAGAGCATCACTTCATCTGATATCCATTCTGAGCCTAAATATTGCAAACAGAAACCTAAATATGTGTTCCACTACAAATTATGAAATTTGAAGCCATAAATATGGTTTCTCGGGCATGCACGACTTGTCTGCTTTAACCTCCGAACAAATGGAAGTTATGGTACCATATTGCCCATAGGCAAACAAGGACTCAAACTAATATCCGAGTACAACAACAACATAGCCTTTCAGTCCCAAACAAGTTGGCGTAGGCTAGAGTTGAAACCCACCAAGAGCTCAAAGTCACGGTTCAAACCAAACTAATATCCGAGTAAAAAACATAATACTAATTAGCATTTAAATAGCTTTGCCATCTTCTACTTCCACACAAATTCACACTAGGATTTCTGAATATCACACCCTCTTACATAATAACAATACAAACAGCACCAATGCCCAAAAGAGTGGCACCAACCTATTGCAACAGTATACTCCGACATTCAAAGAACCAGACGTATTCAAAAGTGCCAAGGAATATGTAGCGAGTAGCGAGTACCTTCTTAACAGAAATTTAAATCTTCATGGCAATTGGCAAGTCAAGAAAGAAAGGTAAAGCTATAATATAGAAAAAGATCACCAATCAGGAAGTCTATGCAACATCACACCTCCAAATGGAGAGAAATCAATCATGCAATGAATGATACTCAAATATGAAGACAGATCTCTTCCAAATAACCAGTCAAACCATGGGCCATAGACGCTTGCAAGAAAGTACACCTAGTGCAAATACAGCTTCCAGTAGGGGGTATAACTCAACTAGCTGCAGATATTATATTCAAGGTTAACATCTTTTGTCCACAGCAGCAGCATGAATCTATAAATTGGGATCAGAGATAGGTATGCACGCCTCGGTGCAAATTGGGATCAGAGATAGGTATGCACGCCTCGGTGCAAATTAAATAAACTGATGGAGGTGGGCTTTAAGGCAAGACATCATTCGTTTGGATCAAATTCTCTTCTGCTCTTGAGGAAAGCCCTTTTTCTAGAATCTGAGTCTAGTTCATCCAGATCAGATGCAATTGCTAGGTACCCGTAAAGTATCCTCTTTTTCTCAGCTGTCCTGATATCCGTCTCAACCAACAAAGGGTTCTGATCAGAATCTACAGAACGACTGGCATGAGCACGTGACCAACCTATACGTCCACGATCTTGCCTCTCAAGAAACTCAGCAAGACGCTCAGCCTCCTTCAAGCCAGATGGGTTGTTTGCAAACTTGATCAGTGTCAAACCCATGTGTCCTTCCTTTCCATACAAGGACTTCGACTTCCCACCAGAAAACCCTAGTTCTGAAAACAAAGATACGAGATTGACACAGCAAATATTACTGTGACATATATGGCATTACTCCAAAAACATGTGCTTAGCAGAGGCAATGTTTCATAAACAGGGATGGTATTTCTTGAGTGATTTTATTTCTTTGCTCCAAATATGGCTTAATTCTAACTTGCAGCCTTGAACAAGCTAAAGACTGAATTGCTTGATTACATTAGATAGTTTAGTTAAGCAATGAAAATGAACCCCACAATGATGCTACAGTACTTCCTTAACCAGAAAGGTGGCATCACAAAACATTGGACAGAGAAATGTCATTTTTCATATCTGAGTATCTGACCGGCGGGAGCAAATAAATCTGCTTGAAGTAGATCAATCATATGGCCGCCACACTGACAAGACAGGACATAATTGAACCCCTTGAGGTCAGGATGATACATGCCTCATGTTCATGTAACAAAGATAGATCTAGCAAACTACTGTTGCATAGAAACTGCAATTACTTACTGTCTGGGAAGTAGCCTACGCATTAGTTGCATTTATTTGACTGCAAATTCAACAGAAAGCATCCAATCAAGCATTGGATGCACTACTAACTGTATCCTAACAAAACCCTGGAGAGTAGTGGTACCCAACAACCACAGCACAGCTCTTCCTAAGGTCAAGCTGAACGAACAAATTACCAGATAATCCTCATAGCCTCCACGTAATCCTGAAACTTAATTGGCAGCCCCTACAATTAGGTTGTCTTTTAGTTGCCTCATAGCAACTCTATGTCCCCTTAATTTGTGGGTCAGTGGAAGGAAAATATGTGAGTCGTCTTGCAGCGCTAATTTAGCTTACGAGGTAGTTGTATCATGAGATAACAGCGTCTTCCCTCACTTCCCTTCCTCTCCTCCACTACACCTAAAACCCTAAATGACAATGCATGAGGCAACCTATGAGATGGCTGGCATGGACTAATGTACCCAGCATAACAACTCATGAGTATTGCCTTGGCAGTTCTGCAGTTGGCACTACGTCCAATCAGCAAAGGAAGAGCAGCTCTACAACCCAGCAAGAAACCAAAAAAAAAAAAAAGCAGAATCCTGTCTTTGCTTAACAGCAGTAAGCAAATTGCCATACCATGTTAATAAAAATATATTGAGTGTTGTATAAAGCATATATATGCTACAGGCGCTTGTATGCAAACACTGCATTAACTTAAAGGTTGTGATATAAATATACCTGTCATTTTCTTATCCATTTCTTTGTTCCCTAAACCCTCAAAGCGACCATCTTTCTTCCTCCCAGTCGAAGTATTGTGAATGATAACAGTAGGCGGCCACACGATGAGGTCATCCCTACTTGCTTGGACAAGGTCAGAAGGTAATGATTGGTAGCCCTTAGAGTTCTCAGGGACTTTTGTATAATCCCATCCCATAAGGACACACAATGCCTTGTGTAAACCAAGATGATCAACAAGTGAATCTGCATTTGGTGGGTTGGAAGCATGCATGACAAGTCCATGGACATCGGCAAAGTCCTTAGAAGACCTGGAATAGTGCACATTGACCAGACTTGATCACAAATAAATTAAGATCCAACGAGTAGCAGCTGGAAACTAGCGAGCTAAACACAGTTCATTACAAATACAGTGTAATAGAATCGAGAAATGAGAGGGGATCTAAACAGGCAAATCCCCAAAGAATATCATAACTAAAAAGTAAGATAGGATCCTATGACAAATTCAGTCATTGGTGAAATGATGTATTATAAGTTTGTTGATAGCTCTGGTCCTCTGAAGATCGTATGGAATGAGGCAGCCTAGAGGGACATGTCATGGATCGTCCACAGTTCCACTATACATTAATAAGGAATGGTTATAAGCTCCCACTGGAAAATATGGTAATGGATAACAAGTAGTTTTATGAGGTCTGCACCTAGGCTTGAGTACTTGCTTCCAAATCAAATTCTATTAGCTGTACAGTAACAGCTATTGAAAAGTTGAATCAAAACATGAACTGCCAAAAATTTTAGGTAAAACATATGGATCCCACTGTCGCATCAGGAAGCAATTGGTTTCTCTCATCCAGTTAGGCACTTAGGCAGCAGCTGCATAGTCAACTATGTTTTCAAGACGCAGGCAGACATTTAAGGAAAAAAAATGGCTGTGGCTGTAGAAGGGAGGTTCCAGTGGATATCGTGTCCTTTTTTAAAAAGGAAAGACATTTCATATAGAGTGCGAACCTAGTTCAAATATCATATTTCAAAATTCGCCGACTAACAATTTCCTATGTCTGTTGAAATTTTTGTAAACATCTAGTCCACCGCAAGACTGTATAATACATTTCGGCCTCTGCACAAAGAATTTTTTTTTTCAGGATTCACTTATTCCAACAGATTGAAAGATTTGACCAAACTTCAAGAATCTGGACATATCGTGGTTTATAGATGCCAGCTTGATGTACCTTTACTCCAATGATACAATGATTGTATGCCATGTCCTCACACCTCCCTCAAAAACCTCCAACAAAAAAGAGGGAGAAAAAACTCCCCGACAAATGAATTACCTTCTAACAAAATTTCATTCTAATATCCAATAACTTCCATCCTCTCTCATGCATTTATTGTCATGACTCCTCGTTATCTTTATCCTCTCAGCTTCCCTAGATGTATTCACTAACAACGCTATCATGAGTGCAATCCATTGTTGCAGCTGTCCTACTCATTGTTCTCAAGTATAGCTACTCACCCACTCTTCACAATCCCAACATTGCAAAATTTAGTTGCACACAGCACAGGGCAAGCACGACCGTGCAGATTGAGCGGGCAGAGAAGGCCTGACACAGGCTGCTTATCTCAACCAGGCATAGTGGCCACGCACTGTGTGCAGTTTAGGCCAAATACAAGCAGAAGGGCATGATGTCAGCAGGGGTATCCTCCTCATGGGGGTTGAGTACTAGAATAGTAAAAGTTAATCCTAGAAGCAATCGCAGGCCTTATCGGCAATACAAGCTCAATCAGGAATATTGCAGTTACTATGCCAGCCACAGAACAAGTTTAATAACGTATAGCATCATGCAGAATGGACGAATAATAAAAGATATGACAAACAATAAAAGGAAATGAAGCGGCACAATTTCAGGAAACAATTAAAAAAACATATAAAGCTATGCCTCTAGCATCCCAAACAACCACAATACCTCAAGGACTGGCTTGTTTCAAATATCCAGATACTTTAGATACTACTGATAAGGCACTTGGGACATCAATAGCCTTTTTGGTTACTTGTATACACCTTAGCCTGGCACGTATGAGCTCAGCCAGGCTCATTTAAGCCAGGCTGGACTCATAGGCCCTGTTTGGGACTGCGGCCTCCCACCGCACAGTGCGGTAGACGAGCAGTGGTGAGGGAGCCACGATACATAAAATTGGGTTCGTAGTTCATTTTCGCGGTGGTTGAGTCGGACGCAGTGAGAAAAATCAAAAGGTATCGCGCGGCGTTTGGCGGGATTCTGGGCTTCCTTCGACCACCACCGCGAGATGCGCGATCCCAAACAGGGCCATACAAGGTCGCTTTGTTTGGTTGCTCGTATTTGTCCATCCAGGCAGTGTTTGGATAAAATGTGTAAGGCAAAAGTAATTACTCCCTCCAGTACCATTTCTGAGGCGCAGGGGCTCAAATTCTAGATATCAAGGAAACACTGGATACCGAGGAGGGGTATTAAACGGTGCAGGATTGTGAGCTCATATTTGCCAGGTCGAAGTCCTGTGTTGGATTCCTGATTCACTTCATTCACTCATTGCATACATGCATGCGGTTGCTACTCAGCACATCGCCAAGAAAATGCTAGTGCCCAGTTGCAGCCAACCGTTCGGTTTCCATGCGGTCACTAATGCCTGCCTAACAAGATTTCGAAGTCTTAGTTTTCCTTATTAAGCCTTAATTAGCTCTTGAAGTCACTAATGTCATTAATATATACTGATTGTCTACTAATCATATCATTTGCTGGGAGCCACATCGCATCCAGCGATCCGGGCCCACGGGAAACGGAAATGAAACTCGTTTCCCGAGTGGCAGGCTGAGGGAGCTCTTTTGCATCCTGTGGGACAGGCTCAAGCCTTGTACAGGCAACCAAACAGGCTACAAACAAGCACAAAAATGAAACCAACACAACTCGTATATTTGTCTAGAAACTAAGAACAAAAATGGCCCAAACATTAATGGTGCACAAAGTATTTGACACTCAAAATACACAAGTGTGCTATGTACTATATGATAGCACCATCTGAAGCCCAATAGCTTGAGATATGTTGGGAAAGAAAATTATTCAGATCATAAATCATGCATACAAAATATAGAAGTGAGAGAGTGAAATTAACCATGAAAAATTGAAAAACACATAGCACAACCTCAATAATAAACTAAACATACAAAAATAAGAGCTGCAACAAGATCAAATAAACATTCACAAGCACACAATTGCAGCCAAGCAATCAATGAACAAGGATATTAGTGGCAGATCTACCAGATCTGTCCATGCCACCACATATAAGAACTCAGCAAGAAGTAAAGCAGGATATGCATATTATATATATTTTCAGAAATCTGTACTCAGATAACCTCACACATCAATGCGGCTCTTATTAAAAACTTGCAGTTTCCTACTAGATGTCAAAGGCAGGATGAAACCACTGTGGTTCTATACTTCTAGGTAGACTTCTGATCACAAAAGTGCCACTTTAATTCAATCTTTGATGGGTAGTCAGACGTAATTCAGTCTTCAATAGGTAGGAAATAGACATAAGAAAAAATATGTACAGAGTAAGCTTATACATTACAAAATCAAAAGACATGCAATAAGCGCCGGTGATAGATATATGGTTCACTAGAATGGATATATCATTACTCTTATGATGGAAAACAAAAACCTCAAATAACTCAAAGTAATCCTTGGAGCAATGATGGCATTATACCAAGTAGCAAAAGGCAGAAAATCTGTTGCTTGACATACCTAGCAACTGCAACACCAGTACCAGATAAAACTAATCAACCTCGACATTCCTAGTAGTCTAGTACTGCTAACTGATATCTAACTCATTCCTAGTACTGCTAACTGATATCTGTTAGTCCATAACCAACACGGAACTCTGCCTTTAAAAAATGCATACCAATTAAGCCGCATGATATACTAAAGAAAGACCTATTGGCGGCAATTTTTCAGTAAAGAGATAGCTGTTCGGTGGATTTCTCCACCCAGACATAGACATAACATAGTCAGTTCCAGTTCAACTAGATCATAACAATAAGGAGATACTGTTTGGTGGGTTTCTCCAGCCAGACAGACATAACATACAGTGCCAGTTTAACTGTAGATCACAGCTGAAAAACAAGTCGTATCAAGTCAGAGTAAGAGCCAGCTCAACAATAGCAAGAAACCAACACAGGAACTTGACTACAAATGATACTAGAAAGCTTGCCAGGAAGAAGGCAGCAAACAGTGTGGGATCGCCAAACCTGCCACATGCGAGACACGGGACACGGCCTCCCTCGAGATAGCTCCGCCTCTGCACGGAGCTCTCGTTGAGCATCTTGGCGTACTTGAGGAACGCCCTCCTGAGCGCGTGCCGATCCACCGCTGCATGTGGCGGCGGTTGATGCGGCCCGTCGAGCCGCGGCTGCTTGGGGTGCCTCGGGAAGCCCTCGTCCTGGTCGGCGGGGTGTTTGCGCCTAGCCTCGTGCGGCGGCATCTGCACAGGCATGGGCATCTGCGGCGGCGGCGCCTGATGCGGCGGCCAGAGGTCCGGGGAGGCGCGGGGGAGGAGGTGGTGTGGGAGGGGTGGCAGGGGCGCCGGCTCGAAGGGGTAGTCAGGGGGCAGGGCGAAGTAGGTGCGGACGGTGCCGTCGGCGAGGAGCATGGTGCGGCGGTCGAGGTTGTGGAAGCCGTACGGCTGCGGGGGAGGAGTCTCCGCCGCTGGCTGCAGCTGAGACTGCGGCCGGAGCGCGGCTGCCGGCGACGCGGGGTTGCGGGCGTGTGGTGCTGGCGCGGTAGGGGGCCCCGGATGGCGCCTGGAGTCCGCTGTGCGGGTGGGGGTCGGGGTGCGGGCGGAGGTGGATGGCGCGGCCTTGTCCCCGGCCGGGGCGGCGCCCGGTGGCGGTGGGCCCCAGCGAGATTTGCGGGCCGGCGCCATGCCAGCGGGGGCCTTGCCTGCGGCGGACGGCCGCGAAGGAGGAGGGTTAGGGTTCTTCATCGCTTAGAGAGACGCGATCGCGATGGAAGCTGTGTGGATTTGGGGGGATGCGACTGGATTTGGATGGCGTCGGAGACAGGACGAACGAACAGAGGGGGGGGGGGGGGGGGGGGGGGGGGGGGGGGGCACAGCCTCAGAGTGCCAGCACGTCGCACGCGAACGGGGTCGATGACGAGGCTTGTCTTGAAAGTGTATCCCATAGGTTTACGCTTGTTTCTCTGCCTTTCCATACTTGATTCCACCCCCTCACATTTTTTTTTTCTAAATTCCGTGTCTCTTCCCTTCTTCGTCTCCAAATCCAGCAGTCCTATAAAGAAAATCAGGGCAGGCAGGCCGACCAAGCGGTGGTAATGACGGCTAGACGGCGTTCGGGTCCCAACGGCCTGGCGGAGGCGGCGCGGGGGTCCCATGGCTAGAGCTTGCCGCGGAAGGAGGGGAGAGAGGGAGGAGGAGGCCGCAGCGGGGCGGTGGGTGGCGGCAGGGGCGAGGAGGAAGAAGAACAATAAAAGAAATTGGGTGATTTGCACTCGGTTGTTGGATAGACAACTCCTTACGCAATTGGTACTGAAAGGCGTACTTCGGGTGTGATCGACTAGCTACACATGGCTTCGGGTGTTGTTGCGTTTAGATCTTCGATGATCAGGAAGCCTCGCTCGGTCCTAGGGCCTGGCTGATCTGGGGTAGACCCGTTATATGTACCATTTGACATTTGTTTAGTTGACTATATGAATACATAGTAGATATAGATATATAAGTTATTGTTTGTCGAGCTCAAAAAAAATTGAAAACGATTCTCGTTTCCATGGAGCCAAGCTTGATGGGGCTCAGTAGATAGAGAACGCCATCGATGAGTTGTTTGTCGCTAGGCTCAATCAGAAAACAAGACGAAGCTCGAAAGAGAACTCCAACCATGATCTCACAACTCTCGCACAAGGAATTTTGTCAACATATCAAAACACACTTAGATTAGGGTATCCCGACAAGCGTCTAAGTCGTAAGCTGACTTCGGATTTTGGGCAATGTGAAGGTGAGAACGTGGAAAGAGAACATCGCTAATGAGTGGTTTGTCATTACTCATTAGTCTAGATAAAAAAATGAGTCAAGAAGGTGGAAAAAGAACTCCAACCATGATTTTCATGGCCCTTGCATGAGAATTTTTATCGATGGATCCAAACGTCATCACACATAAAAAGAAGCCCTAAGCCGATCACGCAAGCCTGTGGATACAATGGCAGGACGAGCAAGGCTAGCGCCACTAGGTTGGGAAAGGGCAGTGGCATGGTAGAAGAAAGGGTCGGTGCCCGCGATTGGCGGCACGAGAGAAGCTGAGCTACTTATAACATGGGGTAGTCGAGTAGTAGCACAGGACAAGTGAATTGGCCACACCATCCTAGCTTCACAGCTGGGGAAGACAAAGAGAAGCATAATTGTTGAGGAGAGAAAAAATAAAATATATCTATATATGAAATGTGCAATGTGATGCGTTTGAATAGCTTACGGTTACATGTGTCTATTTTTAGTGAGGGCCCTTACTCCATAAATCATTTTTTATCTTACATTTCATGCTTGGCATGCCCGGTTCGTTTCGCTGAAATTTAGCTTATGCTGCTGCTTATGCTGAAATGTTGTGATTGTTGCAGGTACGACTGAAGTAGTGCTGCAGAATAGAGTGGTTACTAAGTATAATGTTGAATGATCGGTCACTCACGTTTAGCCATTATTCAGGCAAAACAACCAAATTAAACAAAAATAGTGTACTATCATGTACTAGTATTTTAATAAACAGGCTAAAAAACCCTTTAGGCGAACAATGATATATTGTCTTAACAAAGTTTGGCTCTAGATATAGAAGAGTTGATGGCCACGGAAAAACATCCTAAAACTATCTAATGGATAGTCAAAACTCATAAGCTATGAAGAGCATAGACTCAGCAGCTAGCTTTAGTTAGTTTTAAATAGCTTGCACTACCTCCCTTCATGGATGCAAAATAAAGGTTCCAAAACAATGGAAAAAAGGAATACGGGCTAGAGACTTGGTTAGTGTCTGTCCACTCTGGCTCCTAATACAAATGTCCAACGCTGTCTAAAAGTTAGTGGTGTCGAGCAAAAGTTACTATCCAATAGATGTTAAAGACTCGATGTCATTTGACCATGTTCGCTTGTCTTATAATCTATATTTTTTAACTTATTTTTTCAATCGGAATAGTGTTTTTCTCTCACAACAAATCAGCCAGAACAGTTTTTTGGCTTGTTTTTTCAGTGAAACGAACGGGGCCAATTTTTACAACCTAGTTGACACTTTTGCTTCTTTGGTCCCATTATTTTGTACTCGTAGAAAATTGCTCCTGTTTTTCGTCACTACAAACCATGAGAGATTTCTTTCACGTCGCAAGCTAGAGTATTTGTCTCTGTATTTTGTCAAATAAAGCAATGGTTGCATTTGCAGGCTCCTTCGTCACTCTGATGATTTGGAGGCTAAGGGCGTCCTCAAAGGCCTTGATGAAATCGCTAGCGACGTGGGCCTCAACAACAATTAAAAAAGGACATTAGCGCGTAGGGTCCAGAGGACTGTGAGAGAGATTTTTTTAAATACCGTGCGAGACTAGCTAGTTCTATCTCGCTAGCGCTGTGCACTGCACCTCTTGCAGCCAATCAAATTTCATCTCACTAGCGATTTAATCCCCCGTTAGGGTAAGTCTGTCTTCAACGGGAGATCTATATCTGTAGTACAATACATATAGCCTCTAATAAAGTATCTATATGAAAAACTCTAAATATAAATATTCTCTCTCCTGAAGATTCATTTATAAAAATAATTGTCTTTTAGATCTTATTATTAAAGAAGATAAAAAAAATAGGTATTAAACTCTTTACCTATAATACTAGGATGAATGTGTTTTATATTTTAGACAGTGGAGGTGCCGGGATCGAAGGCTAGAGCTACTATACAACACGACAGTGTTGGGGTGGTCTAAACTCTCTCGTGCCTAGCTAGTAGGTCGTCCTCTACTTCTACCCTAAGAAAAACTAGTATAGTGCCCGTGCTAACGCTACGGAAGACAATACTTACAATTAATTTGATGATAAAAGCTATATAAAGAGAAAATTACGCTTCCATTAATATAGTGTGCTCTTGAGCTTGGTACATTTAATAAGGGTATACCAGAGGAAAAAAGGAACTATAGTTGCAAATGCAAATAATGTGTTACGGAGAACAATCCTAGGCAATAAAAATAAAATTTTCTTACTTCTAAAATGGTATTGACATACTGGCAAATGACTTCCATTGTGCTTTCTCAATAGCAGATAGTAACAAAAAAAATGAAGAAAGATCAAATTATTACAAACATCGGTGGCTTCCTCCAATGAAATTGCTAGAAGTTTACTTACTCTAGAAATCTCTACAATCTGGAATTGGAGCCGTGCTTGTACTGCAGCATTTCCATGGCCATCAATCACAGGAACACTGCTGGCCAAACAAAGACTGAAAGACCAAATTAAAAAAAAAAAACAGAAATCAGCAACACAGAGAACACTTACCATCTTTTATGGGCCAAAAATATCCCATGTTTAAATGCAAGATCCTCTAAGAAAGGGAAAACAACTACTGCATATAGGGTAAAACTTGTTTTAGTTGAAATGGCCTTGTTGGTTGCCTCTCGACCATTAAATGCAAGAGTAGTTGTTTATTAGAGAAGATCATGGACATCAACTGTTTTGTTTGGAATGCATTCAAAACTGGTGATAAATTAAAAATATATATGATCAGCCTAAGCCTATGACAAATTTAACAAAACGGCCAGGGACATACATCCAAATTAATAAATAAGCTTACACCACCATGTAGATACCCTATCTAATCCTAAAAATCAAAAGTAACTTTTAGGAAGAAAACAGGAATAGACGGGGGGATTCATGTCTATGTCATAAAGTAACTATCATCGGTTGGTGAGGATACCTGTATTTTGATGATTCATAGTTCTTTCCAATTTCTTCCACACAAGGGACAACAGATCTGAAATGGCAGTAGATTAAATGGGGTCATACATAAATAAAGTCAACACATGGAGTAGGAAGAAACTGAAATAACATTAAAACATAAATGATTGTTAACAAGAATATAAAGGTCCAATTGACCATGAATAAATAATGGCAATATTTAAAATAGGAACAAACTAAGACCACATTAAAGTTCTAGAATCAATTGTCCACACGGGTACAAGACAGGGTGAATATAGCATAAGCAAGTGAATCGGAAAGGTCATACATTGCATTTGTAGGCCGCAAAAACCAAGGGAAGCATTATACAGGTTAGCTTCTGAAACTGATGTCCTGTATGAAACGATGTGCATGGCTAATTATCTCGAAACCGACCAACAGACATCAGGGATGAAACCGAGATTAATCAACAATACAATTTGGTTCCCAAGTTTCCTGCCATATCCAAATTAGCAAGTGGGGGGCATTTACAGCCACTGTCCATGTGGTTTATATGAACTGCACTATGAGGAACTTGAGTAACTGAATCATGCAACATGGGACAAAATGAGCATGCATACATATATTGATTGCAAGGGAAGAAGAGACGGCTTACTCGTGCAGTCGCAGCGAAGCTGAATCGGACCCGTGTCACATTCGTGGTCACCCACAGTTCGGTGACAGGACGACGGCGACGAGCATGTGGTAGTGGACGGCGAAGGCATCTGCCACCGTCATGGCCTCATCCTCCCACGCCACCGCTTCCTAGGCCCGCGCCGCTCCAACCAACACTGCCGGCCCCACCATCGCTTCTCCGGCCCACACTGTCGCCCCAGCCTCCTGGGACCGGCACCTCCCACACTGATCCGCGCCGCTACCTCCCTGGTCTTCGCGTTTATTAAAGGAAAAACGGAGATTGACTTAAGATCTTCACGTTCCAGAAAAACGGAGACTGTAGCCAGACAAGCACAATGACAAAATTTCGCAGCAATACCCAATTAAGAACCTAAGCAATTGGAGAAATCTAGACTGCATCTGCGCACAAAAAATCACATAATTGTATACTGGAGAAATGCAGAAATATTAGTACTGTAAAAAGACAAGCAGAGTTCCAATTGTCAGGATAACTATTCTGTGTAATTCAGACTGCATCCCTGCACAAGGAAATTGTAGAACCGCCACTATAGTGCCGCATCAAAAGGAGAAAACTGGAAAAAGTTCCTAGAAATTTAGATTACATCCCTACAAACTGCAGAGCAAAATCGCACGCATTGTTTTTTTCAAAACGGTAGCGTGCACTGGTGGCTGTGCCGCATCAAAAGGAGAAAACTGGAAAAAGTTCCTACTCTCTCAGCTGCTAGAATAGAAAAGCTGTAGAAAGAATTTTTCTTCATACCTTATCTTGATCATACATTCTGATATCGTTGACGATAAAGATTAGATCAAATCTAGAAAGAATGGTAGTCTGAAGATCAATTTTGTCTTGTGCAGTCTGATGACCATCAAAAACAAAAATTGTCAAATTAATTGTCTTGCATGCATGGCTACTTATTGAGTCAATAAAATATGCTTACCAACCTTAAGATCATCATAGCATCCTGCAATTCGATTGGCAGCTGCAAGAACTGAAGTCCTCGAATTGAGTATACTGTTGTAATGCTAGCTTTGGCAATAGATATTGTCTGCTGCTCCATGGCCTCATGAATTGCAACCCTAGAATAGCATAAGACAAGGAGGACTGGATTAATGTGGTTTCGAGAGCAGACCAAAAAAGATGTAATATGTTTATTCTAGTTTCACCAAACATACCCTAAACCATGGTTCCTCTTTCCAAATAAAACTCACGTTGTAGAGGAAAAAAGAAATGTTTACAACCTTTGAAAACTGTACATTTTTTCTACCTTGTTCTTTACCAACAGAAGAATGTATAAATAGGTACTCCATCTCAAATAAATTGGCAACGCATACACAGAAGGTAGCTGTAAACCAAGAAAAATAATATAATTCTTGTTGCAGTGGTCCTGTCATTATGGCTATTCCTTTTGCCCTATGAGATGAAATCGAAACTGATTTTTTTCCACTGCATTTGTAAAGGAACAAAAGTCAATGTATACATCACAACATGATTTGACTTCAATGGTAGTAGTAAAAATAGAGAAACCTGATCTCAATGGTAGTAGTCAATATATACACATCAGAGTAACCTTCAACTACAGTGAAGGTTACTGAATTTTGTTTGAAGAGTAGTATTTATGTACATGCTATCAACAAGCAACAATTTCAGGGGAAGAATGCAATGATGGCAACAACAGAGTGAAACATAGTCATGTAAACAAAATAAGGCTACCATGTTGCATTGGTAATTTAGAGAATATTTCTCACAATTCATAAATTCATAAATAATCAAATTGTGACGCCTGCTTGCAAAAAAAAAAGACATGTATCATCCAGTTTCAAAAGAGCGTACCCAGTGCAGAGAGCTCCCGCTCTGTGCGGGGTCTGGGGAAGGGTGTCAGTGGCAAGCCTTACCCTCGCCTGTACAATGCGAGGAGACCGCGACTCGAACCCGGGACCTTCCGGTCACAGGCGGTAAGACTCTACCGCTTGCACCAGGCCCGCCCTTCATCATCCAGTTTCAGTACAACCAAAAAAATGGAGGTCAAGGCACACTTCAAAGGCAAAGTTTTTCAATAGAAACGATACTATATCTTGCACTTCAGCAAAGCTTATCAATAATAGCATAAAAGATCTGAGGCCATTTAATATGTAGGTTCATAAATCTAAAGCTTAAGACGGAGGAAGCATACATGTATGTTTGCCAGTAACACATTTGCAGTCCTTGAGCCGGCCGAGCAATCTTGGCTAGCAGAGTTCTCCAGTTCTTGACCCGACAATGGTAGAACCACATCTACAGTTCATATCTATGAGCCCCAACTGCACCGACAGCTCGGCCTGCTTCATCTCATTTGGATATGAATCCTCTGCACCAAGTCACCAACACAGCTCAACGTTGAACGAAAAATGTATAGACAATTGATCGAACATGTTGCACACGCACAGTACCTAGCCTGCTCTGGCGAGGCGAGGACCAGAGATTGGAACACCGAGATGGACCGAGTCCATGCACGGATCGATCCACGGATCGGTGGACTGGGGAGAGTAGATCGAGCCGTGCACCTTGAGCGGTGTAAACCCTAGCGACGGATAGAGAAACAGGAGGCGAGGGTTGGGAGGTTTACCGGCGTAGGAGTTGGTGACGTCTATGAAGCCGCGGGAGGAGGTGCCGAGGAGGATGCCGACGGCGCGCTTGCGGGTGTCGCCGGCAACGACGACCGCGCCCCAAAGGCAGTGCCCCGGGCGGCCGTGCCCTCGGCGGCCGCGCCCCTGCAGGCAACGCCCCCGGTGGCTGAGTCGTGCCCCTGGCGGCCTGGCGCCCTTCGCTGGTGGTCGTCGTCCTTGTGGAGGAGAGATGGGGAGTCGTGCCTCTGGCGGCCTGTCGCCCTTCGCTGACGTCCGATGCCCGCCCTGCCCTGGCGGCCTAGTACCCTGCCCTCGTGGCCGTCGTCTATGTGAGGGATCGGTACCATGAGGGGAGGGGAGGGGAGAGATTCCAGGCTTCGATCGGTTCTTCTCGTGCGTTTCCTTCGGTGGGAGGTTCGCGCGAGAGCTACGGAGTGCAGACACACTAAACATGAGTCGTCGGATTTGGACGAGTAACGAGAGAGAATGGCTAAGAGATAATCTGGTGCATCCGTTTTGATGGTGTTATATTTTTTGGGTATATTTGTGGGTGTGGATATAGCATAGGTCATGACTATGGAACAAGCATTTGTTGTGTGGCCATAGATTTATCCTAACTGGTGTATTATAGGGTAGGATAGATATATCCACAAGGATTTACGTTTACATCACTTGCTATAAATCGGAAGCAATTAGTCAACTATTTATATAAGTTGAATATGTTTTTTTGAAAAATTTTGCAAACCGTTGCAGTAATACATTGACCTATAGTTTTCTTATTATTCATGAGTGGCACAATGTTCTATAACAAACTATCTTATTTGCCTATATAAAATTGAAAACTACAAGAGAAAGCACGGAAATATACAAGATGAATTTCTCAACAATCGAAAAAAAATCCTGTGAAGTTGAACCATTCCTAACACCGGCCCGACCTCCGCAATGCCACGAAAACAGAGGGTGCAGTAGTCAGTGCCACCGAATTTTTTATATTTTAGCTCTTTTTTAAAAAATTTATCACAAATAGACATCTGGTGGAAAGATTTTAGAATATGGATTCCTAGCTCGGCGCTATTGGTGCTGGCGCCGAGCTAACACGTCTCGGCGCCAGCGTCTCGGCGCCAGCGTCTCTAGCGCCGAGATCTTGGGCTCGACGTTGACGTGGCGCTGATTTGGCAGGCAGCTCGACGCCATAGACGCTGACGTCGTAGCTCCTGACGCCGAGCTCGGCGCCGTGGGCACTAGCGCCAAGTCTCCTTTCCTCTCCCTCCCTCGCTATGCTGGTACTTTATTGTGCATAGTTTTTTCGGCAACAGGATGGCCGGACGGCGGGTGGAAGAGTACTGTGCAGAAGTTGGAGCAGTTATCGTGGCTCGTGGAATGGGTATGTACGTACGATTACTACGTCCCTGCGTGTTTATATTTTTTATTGTCTATACAGGTTGCGTCATGTCAATGCCACTCTACCCACTCCGTCCTGCGCGAGCGATGCTCGACTGTCCACACCGCATGACAAGACCGTCACTATAGTGGACGGGAGGAGGGAGGGGGACGTGTGATGGGACATGGCGAGACTGTGAGGGCCCCGCTTGGCGCCGAGCATGCTATCGTTGCTGCTGCCATTTCCTGTTGGACGGTGAAATAGTTGTTCGCTATAGTGGACGGTGAAATAGTTGTTCACTATAGTGGATGGTGAAATAGTTGTTCGCTCTCATTGACATTACTGCTGCCCTTTCCTGTTGGTGCTAATCTCTCCTGCTCGGCGGTGGGCATGCTATCGTTCTACGTTTTGCGTGTACCTCTGTTATAAGCTTGTCTCTCTACCCCTTCCATGGTTCCACCCTTTACGTGTGTTTTGCCTCTTTCCTCTCTTGCTTTCTCTTGCCTCTTGTAAGTTGTTCGTCATTTGTGCGTACGCGTATGTTATCGTGTTATGTTTAGGCCGACGTAAACCTTACCTAGTACTAATTAGCAAGTTACACGAAACCTAATATACTGTATTTTAGAATAGGACTCTGTCGTGCTACGTTTAGGCTGACGCAAACCTACCTAATATTAACTAGCAAGTTACACAGAACCTAATATACTATAATTTAGAATAAGACTTTGTGCCATCGTTATCAGACATAAGTTATTCTAACTCATATGAATATGTGTCATAATCTAGATCAAATACGAGATACGAAGAACGCGACGACAGTTCAAAAAGTAAAAGAAGAGTAAAATGATTTGCCATGTTCGCTTGGCTGATAAGTCATGACTGAAAGTACTTGTCGGGTTCATAAACCCGGGGTCCCTCGAGGACTGGCTTCCACGCCCGGGCTCGGCCCAGGAAAACAACATATAGTTCATGGGACGCCCCAAGAGTCTAAAACACAACGGACCGAAAGGGCAGTCCAGTCACCGACCGAAAGGTCTACCCAAAAGAACAAGCGCCCGCTCGTCAACTTCTTCGGCCCACCTCTCCGACCGGAGCACTCGCTTTGGGCACCAGCCGTCTCCGAGTGGTCTCTCTAATCGGAAGGCCTGGCCCAAAACGCTGCTTCCTACTCTGACCCCACGACTCCGACCCTAGGACTGGGGCTCGTGGGAACCCTGCTCACCGCTCTTCTCCGACCAGCGCACTTAGAGCCGACTAGAGCCATCCGACCAGAGACACCCCGTTCGGTAGGAACCAGAAGACATGCGGAGAAAGGCAAGACAAGGCTCACAAGTCAAAACCACTGTACTAGGGACCATACCCTGCATGAAACAATACTCTGCAGCCGCCATCTCCCCCTACAGTATCGTAGGGGCCGCTAAAACTCGCATACAGTAAGCCCCCTACGTGTCTCTAGACATCGATCATAGTATGGGCACCAGGATCTGTTGTACCGGATGAATATAGCGTGACTCCTCACATGCCACTAGGCATTAAATAGTATTTGTAGGTACCAGCGTTCATCCTTCTTGAAGAAGATAGCACGACCTCCCGTGCGCATCTGACATTCTACAGTAATATCAACAGTGTTGGGGGCGCCTATCATTATCCAATCTTCATCAGCGTGGGCAACAAGGCTTAGAAACATTCGTACTCTCTCCCTCTCACCTGTAAAGCCATCCCCTTCATCTATAAAAGAGGATGCACTCCCTCCAACAAAAGGAGGTTGACTTCTTCAAGTTTAGACTCACTAGATCGATAGCTCATAACTCCTCAAGCGCACGCTCAAACATCTAACTCGTAGCGAAGTTCCTATCACTCTTAGCCCTTCTGGTCAGAGCTGACCGGACCTCTTGTATACCACATCTTTCTCCCTCTCGTTTGTAACTCCACTGCAAACTTTGAGCACCTAGGCTTAGGAATAAAGTCACCGACCGACCCCGACTGGATGTAGGGCACGTTGCCTGAACCAGTATAAATCATGTGTCATTGAGTGCTAGGCCACCTCCGATCACAACGTACAGCAAAACTACAAATATTCACTAGTTAGTTACTTTCTGCACCAACAGTTAGCACCATCCGTGGGGAAGACACTGTACGTTCAATACTTTTTGGTCATCGGATGACCCACTTTTCTACCACCCTCGTCCCGGCGGACTTGGGCGATACGATTCGCTTCGGCTCGTTGGAGTTCCCCGCACTCTCAGGCATCAGGATGCGGGTTCCACCTGTCTTCGCGCCATCCGAGGCCTTCCTCTTCGGAAGCCTAAACTTCATCGCTGACCGACTCGGTGTACTCCACCTCTGTGAGGAGGCTCGTGACCCGGCACCCATCGGAGGGACATCCTCCATTGACTCTGGGACGCGTGACTTCGATGGCGCAGCATCTGCGCTTTACTCCGAGCAAACTCTCTGCTCAAACCCCGCTATGAGTAATATACACGCTGTTGTGTACCACTATTCTCTATCTTCTACCGATTACCCGGTGGAACCCCATGGTCCCTAACGCAACCACCGTACGGCCAGTTCCCCTACGACCTCGTGTCTTCCACGGATGCATATGTTCGGGGGCTCCGAAGTATGCTCGTGTTGCCTCCTCTCGCATCCGAATTCTTGGGAATGGTGAGCTATGCTCCCACCTATTTCTTCGACCTCATGGATGACGATGGCGAGAGTGATAGCTCCAGTATCGGTGACATGGCACTTAGCCACCATCCGTCCTAGGAGTGCGCCATGGCAGACCCTCCAGGACACCCACCGATAGAAGCGGAGTTCTCACGGACTCACACCCCTTCGGGCCCTCATGGGGAGGAACTACGACAATGATGGTTGCATCAGCCACCGACTGCACTAGCACGCTCGGCGCACCACGCTGCGCCCCATGTGCATAGACCGGCGAACGACGCTCGGGGTCACGTTCATCAGCCTCGGCGCAACGTCTCGGTTCAGGGGACTAATCCCTCGTAGTTTGCTCGGGCCAGTCAGAATGTTGCCGCCGCGGCAATGCTCCTGCGTGACCTGCCCGAGCCGAACAACCCTCGCGAATGGGCAATCCACCAGAACCTTCGAGCACTACTAGAGACCGCCGCCATTCAACAGGCAGAGTACTCCGTATCGCGATGCCGACTCGTGACCTCGCTCCCTGTCCGGGGAACAGGGACACAACAGATGGGGCACTACACCCTATCACCGCAACAACCATAGAGTGTGGCACAGGAAGCCGCAATGGCACCTCACCTCGACTTGACGACCGCCCCGTGCTGACTGCCTATCTACGCGTGGCTTGGGCCAAACCAAGACACGCGTAGCCTCGACCGGAGTCCCAGCCCTGACTGCCTGGGACCGTGGACCTTTGTCCAACACCTCCAGCAAGCATCATTCCCACCGTGCTTCAATGGAGGCTATGACAAAGGTAAGGCCAAGCACCAGGATCAAGACAAGGGCCCCTCTACACAGAGGTGAAAAATGAACAAAAAGGATCACCGCCAACCGGCTAACTTTGCGTCGGTCGCCGCGGCCGATCATGCGGGCATGTAGCTCCAGTAAGACCCTCTGGGCCACTTCTATGATCTCATGGAGAGCCCGTGCACCAACCATGACTACCCCATCAAACACCTCTACAAGGACTGCCAGCTCCTCAAGCGTCTGCTAAGGTAACCGATAGGCCAAAGGAAGAAAAAGGCGAGGAGGCAGCGACCGAAGAAAGGGGCACAACGGGCAAGGATCCAGACGACTGAAGGATGAAGTGATCCGACCGGAAGCCTACCGACTGAAGGACAATGATGACGATGCTCTCTCCGAGGACCTTGGAACAGCTATGTCGTTTCTTCTTTTCCTAAGTTTCAGTCTTACCTTTACTTAACGAACGCTCCTATAAGAGCACCCTGACCCAAACACTTTTTGGCTCGGGGTGCTCGGGGGCTCTACTACCCCTCTATTTTTGTTTTTACCTTAATTACTCTTTTACTTTTGTATGGAGAAACTCCTTCCTACCCGAACAAAAGTGCAGTTCGTTCCTTTGATTTACCTTATGTAACTTTGCTTTAGAACATTCTGACTGATCGCACCCCGCCTTTTCCTATGGCTACGATCGGTCAAGCCTCGCGGGCCATGCCTCGGGCTTGCAAAGTTGCAGCCTATGGAACAAATGGGCAGGTACACGAGAGAAAGAAATTTAAAACAAAATTATGCTAAGGGAGAACTAAGGAACGAAAGGGAACAAGCTTCCCCAAACAGAGCAACTCCATCACAAAAACAAAAACCGATTGCAGTCATTAAAACACACATGAACATTTTACATAGGGGTTCCCCCCAAGAACGCAAAGATCTACATATAACGAGTTGTTTACAACTCGATGGATCAAGAAAGGTCGTTAACACAAAGATCTACATATAATGAGTTATTTATAGGGCACAAGAGAAGGCTAGACAAGCACTCGACAGATCAAGAAAGGTCGTCAACACAAAGATCTATATATAACGACTTGTTTACTTGAATAGAAAAGTACTCGACAAATCATCCGAGGAATAGGCAGGGCATTCAGGCAAAGAAGACATCAACAAAAAAGACCTTCATTCAAAAAAGAAGTATAATGTCATATTACAAGGCACGGGCATAAAAGTCAAATACATCAAGCCTCATCATCAGGAGAAGGGAGAACGATATTGAGATTATCTACTATCCTACTAGCTAAGTCTTCAACTTCAGGCTCCATCCTCTCAACAGCATCGATGTATTCTTAACTATCAGCTTCCTCTGCTATTTTGGACAAAGGAGCCGCTGGAGCAAGAACCCGAACTTGGGCCAGAACATTCTTGGTACATAGTTGAGCGCACCTCTTCACAAACTCTTGGAAACGAGTCGGAATTCGAGGAATCAACTGAGCCCAAGATTGCCCATCATCCGCTAGAGTTCGAAGAACGTCGGCTACTGAACGAAAGGATTTCCACAAAGCCTTCCAGTTTTCAATAGCCATCGTCAACCTGCCAGACAAGTCTTCAATGGTTTTTTGGGCCTGCACAAGATCTCTATCAGCTCCACGCCTAATCAACTTAGTAAGCGCAAGTTCCCCTTCAGCATGAGTAATTACCCCCTTAGCCTTGTTTTGACTTGTACGAACAAGAGTCTTCATTTCTTCAACACCCTCAGAGAGTTTCTGCTTTTCAACCCGGAGAGCTAGATGAAGTAATAGACAACAAGTCGGTAGAAAGGAAAGTTTGAATACAAAAAGAAACAAAAATAACCATCAATACCATTGCACTCGTTCTTCACGGCCTCCAAGTCCTTCATGGCCTCCGAGTTCTTTCAAGCCTCCTGAAGAGCGGCATCCCTCTGCTTCTCAATTTCAATAGCCTAGGCACATAGAGACTTTTCTTCATCCTGATGCGTTTGACGCTCAACCTCCATCTCGGCCTAGAGGAGATCAAGATCAGCTTTCAAGGTGCTCACTTCTGAAGACAACTTTTTCTCATTTTCAAACAAGAAAAAGAAGCCGGTATGATCATGAGAGAAGGACTGAGCAAAAAGATACAAAGAAAAACAAAGAATAAGGACCAAAGAAAAATGAACATCCAAAGAAGGAATGATGAAAAAGCTTACCTGGAGCTTTTCTCCAAAAGAAGTCACAAGGGACGACAAGTTTCCCTAGGCAGCAGTTAATTTCGATAGCCGATGAGTGGCATCGAACTGCTGCACCACATCATCAGCAAAAGGCGGACCGCCGGAGGCAAGAGATGGAGAGGGAGAGGTCGGCCGAGGTGAAGAAGGAACGACTAGAGCGACCTCCCGGGAAGCCGAGGCCAAACCCTTAGAAGGACCCAACGCAATAGCCATGGTCACCTCTAGGGCAGCCAAGTCTGCAGCGACACCGTCACCAGAAAGCTTCATAGCCCCCATAGCCACTTCACCAACTGTGCGCTGTGAGTCCTGAGGCTCGGTACTCGGTGGCACGACGGAGGGCTGAGAAGAAGTCAACGAAGAAGCGAGAGAAGACAAAGGACTAAAATTTGATAAAAGAAATCACCAATGAGAACCAAAAAAGGAGAACAGAAGCAAAAACATGAAGCCAGAATCTACTCACCCATCCACCTTCTTCCTCACAAAATCAAAAGAAGACCTCGCAGGGGGGACCATGGCGGCAAAAATGTCCTCGCCACTTGGCGATAGGAGCAGTATAGCCGATACCGGAGCCCCGAAAGAAGCCGGGGCTGGAGCCACGGAAGAACTCGGCACCGGAGCTACGGAAGAACTCGGTACCAAAGCTACCAAAGAACTCAACACCAGAGCTTTAGAAGAAGCCAACGCGGGAGCCTTAGAAGAACCCATACCCGACGTCCGGGTACTTCAAAAAGATCAAGACTAAAAGTCAAGACAAAGAAGAGAAATTCAATGGAAGGGGAATATGAAAACTACTCACCGCCGCATGATGAGGGGTACTTCATAATCCTCTTCCCCTCGGTCTCAACCAAGGCCACTAGAGCACCCACTGAAAAAAGAATAAAAGTACTCGATTCAAGATAAAAACAAGAAAACAAAGGGACATAGAGTATAAAATATGCTCACCTAAGAGCATGCTAGCTACAACTAGAGTACCTGGAAGAGTACTTGGCTTATGAGACTTCTTAGAAGCAGGCAGGCCAGATGAAGACCCATCCATTTACCCCCTCTTCGAGACACTATGAGGACCGTGGGGGACTAGACGAGGAACATATTCTTCATATACATCAACAAATCTGGAAGAAACTCCAGGAAGCACTGTGGAGATTGGGAACTTACTGGTTGCGGAGGCTCCAGCAAGTTTCTCCCTAGTTTTCACCACGGCAGGGAGAACATCAAGAGGGATTGGGTCAACAAAGTTACGCCCAAACTCCTATGAAAAAGAATAAAACAACGAGAAAGGGAAAAGTTAAACAAAAATGGATACAACAAGAATACATAAAGTATCCAAACAAAGAGAAAAACAACTCACAGCTGGAGGCGGGTTGTTGGCAGAGAATTCAGAGACAGTAAGCGAGACAACGCTTGCTCCTTTCAGCATCTTCTGGAGACGCTCGAGTACCTCCTCATCAGTCAGCTCAAGAGCTGGGACCATGCGTGAAGGATCCTCAGCCCTAGAGTACTCGAAGCCAAGGTGCTCTCGCTCCTTCAAAGGTTGAACTCGGCGACGAAGAAAACTCAAGACAATACCAAAACCGGTTAAACCCTGCTGTTTCAGCATACTAATCCTATCAAGGAATGGCTGGATTGCCTGAACCTCAGTGGGTGACACAGGGTTCTTATCCCATCGGTCATTAACCACGGGACCAGATCTAGAGTGGACAGCAAGGAAAGGGACTAGATTGGCGACATAAAACCAGTCGGCACGCCAATCTCTTATAGAATCGACCAGGTCATAGTCAAAGAACCTGCTCTTAAGACCCTGACGAAATTGAATCCTACAACCACCAAGAACACTGGTTTCTTCACGGTGGGGTTAGGGTTTCAGGCGAAAGAAGTAACAAAACAGAGAAAGAGAACAGGGAATTCCAAGGAAAGCTTCGCAAAGATGAACAAAAACAGAAAGGTGAAGAACTACATTAGGAGCAAGATGGTTCAAGCAAATCCCAAAATAGCTGAGAAATTGATGAAGAAAGGCAGAGGCGGGAAGGCAAAGTCCAGCGCGAATGAAAGAGACAAAATGAATGATCTCACCAGGACCTAGAGCAGGGACCCGATGCTCGCCTGGAACTCTCCATTTAGCAAAAGCCTTGCTCTAGATCAAGCCATCACTGACAAGCTCATGGAGCTGCTCTTCAGTGGTTGTTGGAGTCGACCAAGACTTCTGGGCGGCCCTCATGGCAACAAACTCCTGATTCTTGATCACGAAGAGTGATGACTCCTTGTCCATGAAAGAAGACTAGGACATACTTGCGCCTTTCTTCTTACCCATGTACTAATGGAGGCAAAAAGCAATTAGGGGAAAAGAAATCCTAGACAGCAGTGCTAAAGACGGTGGCAGCAATGACGACGGCAGATGACTGAGAGCTAGGGTTTGAAGGCAAGAGAAAGGCAGTAAAGAAGAAGAAGATGAAGGGTCTTTAAATAGATTTTACAGCGTTAAAAATGGCCCACCAGGCCTGTTAAAGCACCATGTGAGAACGCAACGGTCCATTTACTGACATAGCTAAAATGACGGAGGGCACAAATCCACAAAACGGTACAATTCAATGGGTAGATTTCAGACTTATCCATCCAGCACTACTGCGGAGTTATCAGATAACTACAAGAACAACCCATCAACAAAGAAGAAAAGAAGGGCAACTTCACAAGGAACATAAGAACTTGGTTCTTACGAAAAGAACTCAGGAATATCATGAACAACCAGAACTACAGCAGAAAAGTAAATAACAACTCAGAAGACAACATTCTTTTCATTACAAGCGACTTCAAAAATAGAAGATTACAAATCTTACAAGACCCAACATACTCGGTACCACAAAAAACAAAGTAGCAAAGAAGAACACGGACACGACTGAACTCTGGAACGACTACGTGTCCCAAATTGCTACTCGGAAGGATAAACCGCCATCGGCTACACTATTTTCTTCAAAGGATGGACGCAGTGCATCCAAGGCAGAAATCAGCAGCACGGTAGGACAATATGGAGCAGAGAAGGCTGGCAGGCATCTGTCTACCCAAGACTGATGTGATGCTGGATATGGTGTTGATCTAGACCAGACAGTCTCAAGACAGGCGACAAGGATCAACCCAGAACTGCCAGATGAAGGAACGAAGTCCACATCACAAGACTTCCTCCAACTACCGCCACATACATCTTGGTACATTGTTGCCGCGGGATTAGCCTACCTCTAATCCCTATCACAAGACTTCCTTCAACTACGACAAGACACACAAGAACTACGAAACACGCCTAGGGGCTGCTCTACTTCATAAACTACCTTGTTAGTGATCACAAAGGTTTCAACAGAATGTTCAATGGATGAAAGCAAGCACTCCAGGAGGGTATTTATAGATCAAAGGAGTGGTGCACATGGACTAGGAGTACCAACAAAATAAGCCTAACAAAGGACATAGTGAAAAGATAGGACTCAATAATGGAAGACTCAGGCGAGAGGGAACAGTACTCGAAGACGGGCATATTCAGAAGAATATACCGACACAGTACAACCCGTGAACAAAAGGCATTCACACTCAACCACCACAATACAACTACATCTAACAATAGTAGACTACCAGAGAATATGCCAAAACCCTGCTTCTGAGTTCTTCCTGAACAAAATAACCCGGATATATGCTCGGGGGCTGCAAAAGGAGAGGTATATAGTTCTATCAAACAACTCAGATTCAAGACCCTCTGAAAGGATCTAACAATGCCTAGAGGGGGGGGGGTGAATAGGCGTATCTAAAAATTTACTGCAAATGCTAAGTTCAAATCTATCAGCCACTGTTGAAAGTCCTGACGTTTGGGTCAGAACTCCCGACGTTGTCAGAAGTTCCGACGCAAACGTCAGTAGTTCCGACGCCTATGTGAACTACAAAAGCAGTGCCAAATTTAACTTTGTGGATAAATAAACTTACAACCTCACTTCCTAGTGGTTTGGTGAAGATGTTGGGTCACTCCCTTGATGCCGTAATGCCTCCAAACCGTAGATCGAGTCCAAACCCTAAAATGGAGATTTTGGAGACAAAGAGATAAACACATACAAGTAATCTCAAGCAATCACAACAACAACAAGCACACGGGATACAAGGATTTATCTCGAGGTTCGGCAACCCCACAAAGGAGCTCCTACGTCCTCGTTGTTGAGGTGACCACTAAGGTTGGAGTCTTTTCCACCTCCTTGCCTCTCTCAAAGCGACCACAAAGGTCACTTGAGCTTTCCACTAAGAAATCGAAGGGTGATACAAACTTCCCAAGGCTCTTCCACAAGATGGAAGCTCTTGGGCAACGCCTAGCCGGCTAGGGGCAAAGCCCCAAGAGTAAAAGACGCAAACACAACCGGCTTGACGAAGAAATCAAGTGCTCAAGCTTTCCAAAGTGATGCTCTCACTTAATCCACTCTCCTTTTACTCAAAAACTAAGGGAATCGAAGATTGGAGCAAAGGGGGGAGGAGAGGGGTGCTTTAGTTGCTTGGGAGCTGTTCAGCACAAAGTGAGTCAACTGTGAAATGAGTCCGTAACGGTTAGAAGTAAAGAGAGGAGTATTTATACTCCAAGTGAAAATCCAACCGTTCAGATCTACGTCGGGAGTCCCGACACAGATCCCGAGACTTCCGACGAAAGCAGAAAAAACTGTTCCCAAAGGGTCAGAAGTCCACGGGTGAAAGTCAGTGTCAGAACTCCCAGCAAACATCGGGACTTCCGACGGTCGGAACTCCCGATGATCATCGGGACTTCCGACGAGCACAGTTAATCAAACAGCTAGCACTGCTGAGGCCGGGACTCCCAGCTTGGGTCAGGTTAGTGTCGGAACTCCCGGCGAACATTGGGACTTCCAACATGCATAGATAGCGAGCAGTCAGAAGCATAGGTGCCGGGATTCCTGGCTTAGGTCGGGACTTCCGACTATCGGGAGTTCCGACTTACGTCGAGACTTTCGACACCGAAAGTCACAGAAAATTATTCTATGTGCTCGTGAAGTGCTAGAGTGACACTCTTTTGATTTTATTTAAATGCTTGAGCACTCTATCTTCCTCAGACCAACTAAACTTGCATCCCTCTTTATAGTGCGGCGGATCCTAAACTCAAAAACAAAATTAAAACCTTTGGAGATCATTTTGAATTCGTCCGCCTTTACAACTTCAAGAATTGAGGGATACCATTTCATCTTTATCAACTCTTTGAATCTTTCATGGGACTAATAGCTACAACATATCTCATTAAGATCACATTAGTCCCTAATTTGGATGTCATCAATACACCAAAACCCACATAGGGGGCAAAAGCACTTTCAATCTCCCCCTTTTTGGTAATTGATGACAACCAACTTAGGCTTTTATAAGAATGAAAGATTTTAAAACTTTTGAACCCCAAAATTTATGGAGAGCTCCCCCTTGATGTATGTATGAATTTGAATTTCAATTTGAAATCATGTATACATGATTGCATACACCAAGACAAAAGCTCCCCCTAAATTTTGCAATCCGTGGGGTGCAACAAGTATGTGTGAACAAATAAGTATCGGTGAAAAGAGATGCAACATGACATGTTATTTCACACAACAAGTAAAAAGAAGTATGATGGCCAAGATTTCAAAGTAGAAACTTGAAGTAACATATGGCCATACAAAAAAACATTCATCATGACAAGTAGAGATAAGCACAAGCAAATACGATAGATTAAAACATAACTTATCCTACAAACATCCATCACACACATATAAATAGATAGTTGTCCATCACACGATTGCCACCACACGACATAGTTCATACACGCTAAAGGTTTTAAAGTTCCAAAACATAAAGACCAACTAACTTATTACAATAAATCAAAGCCTAACACTCCCCCTTTGTTAACAAGTGCCAAAAGGGGTAGGCCACATGAGAAACCAACTACTCATCATCGGAGTCATCATCATCGCCTTGGTCACTTTCCTCACCATCGTCGTCTTCTTCATCATCTTCTTCCTCTTGATATTCCTCATCGTCTTCAGTTGCTTTCCCTTTGCCATGTGGGCGAGAAGAAGCATCATCGTCGTACGCCACACAAGCCTCATCATATAAAGCCAACGGATCACGAGGAGGCACAAAAGGCAGTGGAGGAGAAGATACAATTCCTGCTTGCTGTTCCAATCGATATAGCCTCTCTTGCATGTCATGCTCACGCTGAGCACTAGCACAACACTGTCCAAACATGTAGGTCATTAGAAACTTGAACTTGCTGGGCTTCTTGCTGGAGGAGGACGAAGAGAGGGGCTCGTCACTGGATGACCGAGCAGCAGCAGCAGTGGTGGTGGCAGCACCACGACGAGAGCGAGAACCCAAAGGACCTTTCCCTGTAGCATGGGCTGCCTCAGCTTTTTCTTTTAGTTCTCTAGCAGCAATGATAGAGGTCTTGTTGGATATCTTGAGGACCTTATGCTCAGAGTCATAGGGAAAACAAATGCCAGACACATGCTCTATGATATGCATGATGTATGGTGCATAGGGCAGGTGCTTCACTGGATCCTTAGAAGCATCATGAATCTTATACCAGATATAGCGGCTAATGGAGAACTTCTCAAACTCATCTCCAAAACGCTGAAGCACCTTCTGTGAATCATCACGAAGAAAGGTGGAGTCACCTACCTTCGGATACAATATCTGTCTCAGGATGTTGTTCAGAACATAATAATATGGCTTTAGAAATGTGGTCTGTCCATCAGCCCTGTGACCCTCAAGATACATGTGTTGATATTCCTCCAAAGCAAGATCCTCATACTCAGTTAGCTAATTTGCAGTCCGGTCATTGTGACCCAAACCTAGAAGGTGAGAGAAATTAACAAAGTCCACCTTATAGTGCTTGCCTTCCGTGGTCCAGTGAATAATGTCCATAGCACCAGTCTGGTCTCTCTCATGATGATAAGAAGCATAAAACTGACAAATCAGCTCATTGTTCCAATTCTTCCGAAACGCTAGCAGGTAAGACAACCCCATTGATTGTATATCTCGAACCATCTGCTCCAGCTCGGGTTCCTTGTACTTGCTAAGATAATATGCATCAATGCACTTCATCTGAAGGACCGGTGACTCCTTCTTCTTCAAAAACTTCCGATAAAGAATGGAATCATAGAAATCATAATGGAAGGGGTGCTAGAAACGATACTCAAGGCAGAGATCTTTCTCATCCTTTGCATACAGGTTCCTTGCTCTGTTGTACCAGATGTCCTTGACTCGGTGACAATAATCCACTAGAAGGGGAGGCGTCCATCCACCAGCTGGATTCAGAGCCATGGAGGGCTCCTGCATGACCGGCGACACATCGGTGAATGGAACAAGCTGAAATGTCCCCGGCGGACCACGAGTCGGGGTGCGAAGCGGTGGAACAGCAATGGTGCGTCCAGCACGATCCAGTGCTTCCTCTTCTTCATCAACCATTGGCTCAGCCCCAATAGGAGTAGGAGCAGGAGGAGGGGCAGCAACAGGAGGAGGAGCGGCAGCCGATGTCCCCTGGTCACCACGGCCACGGCCACGGGAAACACCAGCACCACCACACAAGTAAGACGCCTTGGTGCGGCCAGGCGGCTTGGGAACAGCGGCACGATCTTGAGTCTTCTTTGAACACTTTTCCTGATGGCACGAGGGACTGCTACCGCCTTCCATGACTGTGAAGAATACAAAGTGGAACTAAGAAATAATACAAGGAGACGCGGATGAGCATCGAGAAGTGAAGAAACATGAATGGAGAGGGCATTCTAGGGTCGGGAGTTCCGACCAAGGTCGGGACTTTCGACTACCGGGAGTTCTGGCCAGACGTCGGGAGTACCGACGGTCAGAACCTCCGACAGCCGCCGGGATCTCCGACGCCCAAAATGACCACCTCATTCATGGGGCTTCAAATCACAACACACACACATACAAGGGAGATAGAGGAGTAGAGAGGAAGAAAGTATAGAGGCAAAACAAAAGGTACATTGGATTTAGGGTTAGAACACCATGGTAGTACCTTGAAATGAGAACGGAGGAGATGAAAAGAAATGAATTGTAGTCGTCGATGAACAAATCCACGGGCACAATCTCCTCCACCAATGGAATCTCCACCACACCAACGACAAGAACACCCCAATCCAAAGAAAACGAGGGCACGGGCGGTGGAAGGGAGGGAGGGAGGGCGGTCGGCACTACCGGCAAGACCTCCGGTGGCGGTGGAGGAAGGAAGGAGGCCGGAGGATGAGGTAGGGTGGCGGAGGAAGGGGAGGGCGCGATGGGGCAGAGGTGGTGTCAGCGTTGAGAGGAGGGAGGAAAACCAAACCACGGTAAAAAAAAGGACGGGGCCGGTTATAATGGAGTCAGGTAACGAATCCGGCGCAGTCAGATCTGCGTCGGAACTCCCGGCATACGTCGGGACTTCCGGCGTGAGCCGGGACTCCCGGCCGTCGGGACTTCCGACAAATATCGGACTTCCAACGCAGGGAAATAGAAAAACACCTTAACCTACACTCGCTCTGCCATGTGGGGCAACAATATGGACACACATTTTTTCATAGGTGACTAGATTTCATTCATCCAATACAAAACAATAGTCACTCATGAAAATTACAAAGTAGTTTTTGAAAGTGGCACATAATGTTTTCACAATCCTTTTCTCCTAACTAGATCAAACAAAATTTGTGTGCAAGGGATCAAGCCACGTTACGAGAATCAATGATATTTAGTTCAGTCCTCAAAGCACAAAATCTTGACTCATCTAGGGGCTTTGTGAAGATATCGGCTAATTGTTTTTCGGTGCTCATATGATGAATGACGATATCTCCTTTGGCTTCGTGGTCTCTCAAAAAAATGATGCCGGATGTCTATATGCTTTGTTCGAGAGTGGTTTATGGGGTTGTTTGCCAACTTAATGGCACTCTCGTTGTCACACAAAAGTGGAATCTTGGTTAACTCACATCTAAAGTCCTTTAGTGTTTGCTTCATCCAAAGTAGTTGGGCACAGCAAGCGCCGGCCGCCACATACTCGGCTTTGGCGATGGACAAAGCAACGGAATTTTGCTTCTTAGAGCTCCAAGACACCAAGGAACGACCAATAAATTGGCAAGTTCCGGTAGTACTCTTTTGGGTTACTTTACAACCGGCATAATCCGAATCGGAATAGCCAAGTAACTCAAAAGTGGAGCCCTTAGGATACCACAAGCCAAGATTAGGAGTGTGCACTAAATACCGAAAAATTCTCTTAACGGCCATCAAATGTCATTCTTTCGGATTAGATTGAAATCTTGCACACATGCACACGCTAAGCATAATATCGGGCCTAGATGCACAAAGGTAAAGGAGTGATCCAATCATGGAGCGATATACCTTTTGATCGACGTCCTTTCCTCCTTGATCAAGATCAAGATGTCCATTGGTTGGCATGGGTGTCTTGATGGGCTTGGCCTTGTCCAAGTTAAACTTGTTCAACATGTCATTGGTGTACTTGGTTTGACTTATGAACGTGCTATCCTTGAGTTGCTTGATTTGAAATCCAAGAAAGAACTTCAACTCTCCCATCATGGATATCTTGAACCTATTTGTCATAATCCTACTAAATTCCTCACAAAAAGCCACATTAGTACTACCAAATATTATGGAGACTTTTCCCTGTGTGCCCTTATAAAAGATCGTAATCCCCTGTGTGCCCCTAAAAAAATTCAGCGGTCTTCAGCGCCACTACTTCCAACTTTTTCGTGTCATCCATGCCACTTCCGTCAGTTTGGGCTCTAACGCCGTTAACCTGCAGGTGTGAAAAGACAAAAATGCCCTTAAGTTCAAATATGTTATTAATTTTTTTTGAGCATCTTAACGACTTCAAATGAAAAAACTCAAAACTAGAAAGTTGTAGATCTCGTCGAGATCTATAATTTTCATATAAATTTTTTTTCATTTAATTTCGCAAAAAAAAATAATATGATTTTTCTAAGATATATTAATCATATCAAATCATATTTTTTTTGTGAAATTAAATGAAAAAAAAATTATATGAAAATTATAGATCTCGACGAGATCTACAACTTTCTAGTTTTGAGTTTTTTCATTTGAAGTCGTTAAGATGCTCAAAAAAAATTAATAACATATTTGAACTTAAGGGCATTTTCGTCTTTTCACACCTGCAGTTTAACGGCGTTAGAGCCCAAACTGACGGAAGTGGCATGGATGACACGAAAAAGTTGGAGTAGTGGCGCTGAAGACCGCTGAATTTTTTTAGGGGCACACAGGGGATTACGATCTTTTATAAGGGCACACAGGGAAAAGTCTCAATATTATGTCATCGACATATATTTGGCAAACAAAGATATCATTATTGACTTTGCGAGTAAACAAAGTAGCATCGGCCTTTCCTATCTCAAAACCTTGTTTGAGTAGGAAATCCTTTAAACAATCATACCATGCCCTAGGGGCTTGTTTGAGCCCATAGAGCGCCTTATCGAGCTTGTAGACGTGGTTTGGATACTTGGGGTCTTCAAAGCCCGGTGGTTGCTCCACATACACTAACTCGGATAGGGGGGCATTGAGAAATGCACTCTTCACGTCCATTTGATATAACTTGAAATCATGATGGGCAGCATAGGCAAGTAGAATACGAATTGATTCTAGCCTAGCCACCAGTGCATAGGTCTCCCCAAAATCCAAGCCTTCAATTTGAGTGAATCCTTGAGCCACCAACCTTGCCTTGTTCCTTGTTACCACGCCATGCTCATCTTGCTTGTTGCGGAAAACCCACTTGGTTCCAATCACATTTTGCTTGGGTCTTTCCACCAAGGACCAGACTTCATTCCGAGTGAAGTTATTTAACTCCTCTTGCATGGCTATCATCCAATCCAGATCATCAAGTGCCTCTTCCACCCTACGAGGTTCCAAAGGAGAAACAAACGAGTAATATTCACAAAAACTTGCTAAACGGGAACGTGTAGTTACCCCTTGTCGAATGCTCCCCAATATGTTATCAACGGGATGATCCCATTGAATGGATTGATGCACTCTAGGATGTGGCACTTGAGTTGATCTTTGGATAGGGCCATCATCATCATCATCATCACAGTCATGATTGATTGGAAGATCACAATCATGAGCTTGCGGAGGTTTGACTTCACTTCTTTCTTCATTGTTGAGTTGTGGTTGAGCTCGCTCATTGTTGACACCATCTTCATGAGATTGACCTTGTGCTTCATTTGATATCCCATCTTGATTGTTTCTTGTTGCGGAGGCTTCACCATGTTCATTTGATGAAACATGATGAATGGTTGGATCAAGATCATTACGCACAACATGGTCTTCATCTTCGTCTTCAATGGGCTTCACTTCACCAATAGCAAGCTTCTTGATTGCTTCATGTGGGGCTTCCTCATTACCTACATTCTCAACATTGACTTGCTCCTTTTGAGAGCCGTCAGTTTCATCAAAAGTCACGTCTACCGCAATTTCAATCAAACCGGTGGTTTTATTGAAAACACGATATCCATGTTCGTTAGTACCATAACCAAGCATGAAACCTTCATCAACCTTTGGTGCAAACTTAGAACTTTTGGATTTCTTATTAAGTATGAAACACTTGAATCCAAAAATTCTAAAGTAGTGCACCTTAGGCTTTTTACCGGTTAGAAGTTCGTAGGCGGTCTTCTCTCTTATCTTGTGAAGATATAAGCGGTTGATGGCATAACATGCCGTGTTGACCGCTTCCGCCCAATAATTAGTTGAGGTCTTGTACTCATCCAACATTGCTCTTGTGGCTTCTATGAGCGTTCGGTTCTTCCTCTCCATAACACTATTTTGTTGTGGAGTGTATGGAACCGAAAACTCATGCTTGACTCCTTCTACATCAAGAAACTCTTCAATGTTGGTGTTCTTGAACTCCGTCCTGTTGTCACTTCTAACTCTCTTGATTTTGACATCAAACTCATTTTGGGCTCTTTTAGCAAACTTCTTGAAGATTCCTTGGACTTTACTCTTTTCACACAAAAAGAATACCCAAGTGAAACGAGAATAATCATCAACAATTGCAAAGCCATATTTTTTACCACCAATGCTTATATAAGCGATGGGTCCAAATATGTCCATGTGAAGCAACTCCAATGGCCTTTCGGTTGTCACAACATTCTTGACGGGATGTTTAGCTCCAACTTCTTTTCCCGCTTGGCATGCGCTACAAATCCTATCTTTCTCAAAAGAAACATTTGTTAGTCCAAGGATGTGTTTGCCTTTTTGAAGTTTGGCCAAGTTCCTCATCCCAACATGGGCAAGTCGGTGATGCCATAACCAACCCATGCTAGATTTTGCCATTAAACAAGTCTCGGGATTTACTCTATTTGATGTGAAATCAACTAGATAGAGTTTCCCCTTTAAATGACCCATAAATGCAATAGAGGAATCCTCCCTTCTATAGACTTCCACACCCTTATCCGTAAAGAGATAATTGTAACCCATCTCACAAAGTTGTGAAACGGACAACAAATTGTATCTCAACAAATTCACAAGTAAGACATTGGAAATGGAATTATCATTTGATATTGCAATTTTACCCAAACCGAGTACTTCACCTTTTCCATTGTCACCAAACACAATATTTCCACTTTGATCATGACTTGGTTGAAATGATGTGAACATGTCCTTCTCTCCGGTCATATGATTGGTGCATCCACTATCCAACACCCAACTTGTTCCACCAGAGGAATATTCCTTCTCCCCTTTTGCCATGAGACAAGTTGGGGTGTAGTAGTCATTGTTGATGAGGTTGGAGAAGAGCCTCGGTGATGAAGATAGGTTGGAGAAGAGCTTTGGTGATGAAGTTGAGTCGGGGAAGATCATGGTCGGTGAAGAAGAGTGGTGGATGGTGATGTTTGCGGCTCCCTTCTTCTTCTTCTCATCATCACTTGAGTTACTATCACTTGACTCCCATTCTTCCCCAAGATGAGCTTCACCTCTCTTCTTGCCTTTGTTCTTCTTATCTTCATCCTTGTCATGCTTGTGCTTCCTTTTCTCATTAGGACAATCGGCTATGAAGTGACCAACTTGACCACATCCATAGCAAAATCTCTTTTTAAACCTTCTCTTACCATCACCATAGGTCTTGCGGTTGCTTTTCTTCTTCATAAACTTTCTAAGATTTCTAATCACAAATGCAACCTCCGCATCGGAATCTTCTTCTCCACTTGAGGAATCATCCTTCACTCTCTTCTTCTTTTCTTGACTTGAAACTTGACCTTCATGTTGTTGAGTTGCTTTAAGGGCGGCACTCTTGTTGAATCCCATTGCATTAGGATTTTGGTTGTGAGCATTGATTGCATCTTTATCTAGACACTCATGATGCTTGAGCTTTGAAAGAACTTCTTGAGGTGTCATCTCATCATAGCCGGGCTTTTCCATGATCACGGACGCTAGCATGTTGTTCTTGGCTCTATAGGTTCTCAACATCTTTCTAGCAACTTTGTTGTCATCCCATTCGTTGCTACCAAGAGCTCTTATACGGTTGACCAATGCCATGAGCCTATCAAACATGGATTGTGTTGTTTCATTTTGCAAGAATACAAATCTTTCCAATTCACTATGAAGTAACTCTATGTTGCCTTTTCTCACACTTTTATCTCCTTCAAATGATACTTTCAAAGTATCCCAAATTTGCTTTGCACTTTCCATTCCATTCACTTTTCTAAACTCATCCGGAGCTAGGCTTGACACAAGCAATGCTACGGCTTGTGCATTTTGATGGAGGTTGTGCACTTCTTCTAGAGTTATCTCTCTATCTTCATCGGTAGGAATCATCACACCAACATCCACAACTTCCCAAAGTCTTACGGCTATTAGATGCATCTTCATCTTGTAAGACCAATCGGTGTATCTTGTTCCATCAAAGTGAGGTGGCTTGCCAATATTGACGGATAGAGTATGTAGTGTTGAACCTTTCATGATTTGTCCATAGTCAAAACTCATGTGTGAATATATTCCTTTTCCATGAGCATGCTCACCGGCTCCAATATCACTAGCGGCATCTTTGTTTACTTCATTCTTGTCACTAATATCATTCTTGCCACTTATTGCATCATCAACCTTCTTGCTCAATTCTTCCTTCAACTTGCTCATCTCATCTTGCATCTTTTTCATTTCATCTTGAAAGAGCTTGACTTGAGTACTCATCAACTCTTCAGCTATTTTCTTGGCCATTTCGACGGCAACGGCTTGCATCTTGTCGGTCTCCGACATTGTTTCTTCTCACGTGGTGAAACACAAAGAGAAGACCTTGCTCTGATACCAATTGAAAGGATCTAACAATGCCTAGAGGGGGGGGGGTGAATAGGCGTATCTAAAAATTTACTGCAAATGCTAAGTTCAAATCTGTCAGCCACTGTCGGAAGTCTCGACGTTTGGGTCGGAACTCTCGACGTTGTCAGAAGTTCCGACGCAAACGTCAGCAGTTCTGACGCCTACGTGAACTACAAAAGCAGTGCCAAATTTAACTTTGCGGATAAATAAACTTACAACCTCACTTCCTAGTGGTTTGGTGAAGATGTTGGGTCACTCCCTTGATGCCGTAATGCCTCCAAACCATAGATCGAGTCCAAACCCTAAAATGGAGATTTTGGAGACAAAGAGACAAACACATACAAGTAATCTCAAGCAATCACAACAACAACAAGCACGCAGGACACAAGGATTTATCCTAAGGTTTGGCAACCCCACAAAGGAGCTCCTACATCCTCGTTGTTGAGGTGACCACTAAGGTCGGAGTCTTTTCCACCTCCTTGCCTCTCTCAAAGCGACCACAAAGGTCACTTGAGCTTTCCACTAAGAAATCGAAGGATGATACAAACTTCCCAAGGCTCTTCCACAAGATGGAAGCTCTTGGGCAACGCCTAGCCAGCTAGGGGCAAAGCCCCAAGAGTAAAAGACACAAACACAACCGGCTTGACGAAGAAATCAAGTGCTCAAGCTTTCCAAAGTGATGCTCTCACTTAATCCACTATCCTTTTACTCAAAAACTAAGGGAATCGAAGATTGGAGCAAAGGGGGAAGGAGAGGGGTGCTTTAGTTGCTTGGGAGCTATTCAGCACGAAGTGAGTCAACTGTGAAATGAGTCCGTAATGGTTAGAAGTGAAGAGAGGAGTATTTATACTCCAAGTGAAAATCCAACCATTCAGATCTACGTCGGGAGTCCCGACGTAGATCCCGGGACTTCCGACGAAAGCAGAAAAAACTATTCCCAAAGGGTTAGAAGTCCACGGGTGAAAGTCAGTGTCGGAACTCCCAGCAAATGTCGGGACTTCCGACGGTCGGAACTCCCGACGATCATCGGGACTTCCGACGAGCACAGTTAATCAAACGGCCAGCACTGCTGAGGCTGGGACTCCCGGCTTGGGTCAGGTCAGTGTCGGAACTCCTGGCGAATGTTGGGACTTCCAACGTGCACAGACAGCGAGCAGTCAGAAGCATAGGTGCCGGGACTCCTGGCTTAGGTCGGGACTTCTAACTGTCGGGAGTTCTGACTTACGTTAGGACTTCCGACACCGAAAGTCACAGAAAATTATTCTATGTGCTCGTGAAGTGCTAGAGTGACACTCTTTTGATTTTATTTAAATGCTTGAGCACTCTATCTTCCTCAGACCAACTAAACTTGCATCCCTCTTTATAGTGCGGCAGATCCTAAACTCAAAAACAAAATTAAAACCTTTGGAGATCGTTTTGAATTCGTCCACCTTTACAACTTCAAGAATTGAGGGATACCATTTCATCTTTATCAACTCTTTGAATCTTTCATGGGACTAATAGCTGCAACATATCTCATTAAGATCACATTAGTCCCTAATTTGGATGTCATCAATACACCAAAACCCACATAGGGGGCAAAAGCACTTTCACCCTCCAACTTTTTGTTCCAAATAGCAAGAGGCTCGGGGGCTACACTCAGTGAGTGCACTTTTTTCTCCAAAAAAGTGCACACCACTTAGAATGCTTCTTTAAGATAGATGACATCAGGGCCACAAGACAAAAAGAACCCGAACACAGCTAAATCAGAGCCCTTTTTCAACAAAGAAGTCGGGGAGACTTTCGACGAAGAATCAGGAAGGTTACAAGAAAAGACCCTGAAGCTCCTTGTGCCAAACAGCAAGAGGCTCGGGGGCTACATCCATATGGGAGTACTTTTTCAAAAAGGTACACACCACGCAAAGATCTCACAAAGTGCTACATTGTTTCAATCAAGAAAGCACTCGGACGATGCTTGTTCCTGCTCAACAAGACTTGAAGGAACAAGACGAGGCTTCTAGAACTCAACCATGAAGTGCTTGGGGGCTTGTCAGTATAGGACCCATGGGATACCCTACAAGGAAGGAAAAAGACCTAGTCTAACTAGGACTCTTCCCCTGTAATCTTAGTAGCAGTGTTACTCCGTAATCCTACTAGGAATTCTCATTGTAAACAGACTAGGACTCTGACCTCCTAACTATATAAAGAAGGGCAGGGCTCCTTAGATAGTGAGTTCAAGAGAATAATTATACAACACAATACTTCATAATCAATCCAACGCAAAAGCTAACACCAACTGGACGTAGGGTTATTACTTGATCTGCGATCGAGGGCCTGAACCAGGATAAATCGACTGTCTCTTGCGTTAACCATCGAGTTCTGCATACGCTGAAACCCAAACATACTGCCCCAGATACCCCCATGGTAGGCTATCAGTGGTCAAACATTGACAGCAACCACCAAGAGTAACAAGCGAAATCCATAGTGAAACATGAACACTAAGTGCCTCTAGATGCAATCACTCAAGCAATGCACTTGGATCACTCCCAATCTTACTATGATGATGAATCAATAATGGAGATGAGTGGGAGGACTTTGGCTAGGCTCACAAGGTTGCTATGTCAATGAAAATGGCCAAAGATATGAGCCATAGCCGGCTATGGGGCTTAAATAGAAGCCCCCACGAAATAGAGCCATTATGCCCCTTCCCTGGGCATAACACGGGCCGACCGGATGCTCCGGTCAAACTGACTGGACACCAGCCCTCAGCATCCGGTCGCCCGATGGACGCCATGTGTCACTAGCTTCAAATGTTGTTCGTCAGATTTCAATGGCTACGAGGCTGACCGGATGCTCTGGCAAAACTGATCGGACGCTGAAGCCCCAGCGTCCAGTCGTTTCCAGTAAGCTCCCCGAGGCATATTTCTTTGATCGGACGTGTCTGGTCCACCTTGACCGAACATAGACCAGCGTCCGATGCAATACCCTAGGTACTGTGCGGACCGACTAGTTTGACCGGACGCAAGTTGCCAGCGTCCGGTGCTTTCAGACCCAGCGTTCGGTCAGTTGACTAACGCCAGCGTCTTCGCGACCAACTCGTTTTCACTTCTAACTTCTTTACCCTTGCTCCAATGTGCCAACCACCAAGTGTATCACCTTGTGCACATGTGTTAGCATATTTTTACAAACATTTTCAAGGGTGTTAGCACTCCACTAGATCCTAAATGCATATGCGATGAGTTAGAGCATCTAGTGGCACTTTGATAACCGCATTCTGATACGAGTTTCACCCCTCTTAATAGTACGGCTATCAAATCTAAATGTGATCACACTCTTTAAGTGTCTTGATCACCAAAACAAAATAGCTCCTACACATTATACCTTTGCCTTAAGCTTTTTGTTTTTTTCTTTCTTCTTTTCAAGTTTAAGCCCTTCATCATTGCCATGCCATCACCATTGTCATGCTATGATCTTCATTAGCTTCTCCACTTGAAGTGTGCTACCTATCTCATGATCACTTGATAAACTAGGTTAGCACTTAGGGTTTCATCAATTCACCAAAACCAAACTAGAGCTTTCAATCTCCCCCTTTTTGGTAATTGATGACAACCCTTATACAAAGATATGAATTAAAATTCAATTGAATCCATGTTGCTTGCCCAAGCATATTTACCATGTGTAAAAGAATATGGACAAGTTTCATGAACCCAAAACGGTAGCAATTGCTCCCCCTACATATGTGCTAAGAGTTTGGATTGAAGCTTGCACATATGCTTAGATAGGAAATATTGGAGTCAATGTCTACCATATGATGCTAAGGTATAAGAGATGGACCTTTGAAGCATGATACCAATCAGAGTGCATTATTATATCATCCTTAGCACCATGGTTAGCTCAATACCACTTGAAAATATACTTTGGAAAGATACCACTTGTAAAGACTTACTTGAAAATGAAAGTTATCTAGTGATTTCATTTCATCATTCAATCTTACAACTAAACATTCATCACACAAGCATGGATGTTTAACTTTAATACTTGTGCCATGCAAGCAAACATATGAAATGCACATACAAATGCACCATACAAGTTTATGAGCTTGCTCCTCCTACTTATGTGCTCAAAATTTTAGTTGATCCCTTTCCTTTTTCATATCTTTCCCCCTATGTCATATTTTCCTTTTTCATATCTCTCCCCCTATGTCATATGTCAAGATGTCTTTATGTTTCTTTCCCTTTTTCACTATCTTTGTTTCTCTCCTCTTTATCTTTGTTTTTCTTCCCCTTTGTCATCAATGACCACAAAGGTTCTAAATATAGATAGTATTACTTATAGGGTCGAGATTATCAATGTCAATCAATGGGGTGAGGATCATTTTCCCAAATTTAGTCTAGTCTAGATCATTTACTAAAGATATTTAACTCGGTTTGATCCAAGGACAAGCTTCTTCACACCTCCAAATAAGGGTTATCTTGTACCATATTGAGTTAAACACTTATAGCTCATTTTCTAGATTAAACACTAGGTTTACAAGCCCATAAACAAGTCATATGCTATCACTGGATCAAATCAAGCATAGAAGCAATAGTGATATCATATAAACATCAAAATCATTTGATTTTCATGAATGAGCCTAATAAAATAGAACCACTTCAAAGGTCCTAATAAGATTGAAAATATGACTAGATGCACTAAACATGTCCTTAACAAGGATGTATGCCATGCCAATCAACTTTTACCTTAGATTGCTCGAAGGAGAGGCATGTCATATAAATGGGGGGGGGTGCATCAACACATATTTGAGGAATCCAATATGTTCAACTCATTCCTTAGCTTGCAAAACCTTTTCTCATCCAATGGCTTGGTGAATATGTCGGCAAGTTAATCTTCGGTGCCTACACTTTCAATGCAAATGTCCCCTTTTTGTTGATGATCTCTTATGAAATGGTGGCGGATATCAATGTGCTTTGTTCTTGCATGTTGAACCGGATTGTTGGTTAACTTGATTGCACTCTCATTGTCACATAGCAATGGCACTTTCTTGAACTTGATTCCAAAGTCACTCAAAGTGGCCTTCATCCAAAGTACTTGTGCACAACAACTACCGGCGGATATGTATTCGGCTTCGGCAGTTGATAATGCAACACTATTTTGCTTCTCTGATGACCATGAAACAAGTGATCTTCCCAACAATTGACATATGCCCAAGGTGCTCTTGCTTTCAACCTTGCATCTCACATAGTCTAAGTCAGAGTAACCAACTAGCTCAAACTTTGCTCCTTTGGGATACCACAAACCAACATTTGGTGTATGCTTCAAGTACCTCAATATCCTCTTTGTAGCCTTCAAATGACTTTCTCTTGGTGAGGCTTGAAATCTTGCACACATGTATACACTAAACATGACATCCGGCCTTGATGCGGTCACATAGAGTAGGCTTCCAATCATAGACCAATACAACTTTTGATCCACCATATTTCCTCTTGCATCACTATCCAAGTTACCATTGGTTCCCATTGGTGTGCTAATGACTTTGCTATCAATCATGCCAAACTTCTTGATCATGTCCTTGATGTACTTGCCTTGACTCACAAAAGTATCATTCTTTAATTGCTTGATTTGAAGACCAAGGAAGTAACTCAACTCTCCAATCATGGACATCTCAAACTCATTAGCCATCATCTTTCCAAACTCATCACAAAAATCTTGATTTGTTGATCCAAATATGATGTCATATACATAGATTTGCAATACAAATAGATCTTTTCTAATCTTCTTGATGAAAAGAGTGGTGTCAACCTTGCCCATTGTGAACCCTTTAGAGAGTAGGAAGTCTCTCAATCTCTCATACCATGCTCTAGGTGCTTGCTTCAAGCCATACAATGCCTTCTTCAAATTGTACACATGGTTGGGCTTCTTATCATCTTCAAAACCGGGAGGTTGCTCAACATATACTTCTTCATTGATATAACCATTGAGAAATGTACTCTTAACATCCATTTGATAGAGCTTGATGTTATGGGCACAAGCATAGGCTAGCAAGATTCTAATTGCTTCCAATCTAGCAACTGGGGCATATGTTTCTCCAAAGTCAAGACCTTCAACTTGTGTATAGCCTTGTGCTACCAATCTTGCTTTATTCCTTACTACTATCCCATCTTGATCTTGCTTGTTTCTAAAGACCCATTTAGTTCCAATCACATTGTGTCCCTTTGGTCTTTCTACTAATTCTCATACTTGATTTCTTGTGAAGTTATTCAATTCTTCATGCATAGCATTCACCCAATTAACATCCATCAAAGCTTCATCTATCTTCTTTGGTTCAATAGATGACACAAATGAGAAGTGTTCACAAAATGATGTCAATCTTAATCTTGTTTGTACACCTCTAGAAATATCACCAATGATTGTATCCAAAGGATGATCTCTTGCAGTACTTGTTGGTTGGAGTATTGGAACTTGATTGCTTGCACTTATTTGATTATTGGGTTGAGATGATGTACTAGCCATTTGATCTTGTTCATAGTCATGAGAGTCGCTTGCACTAACTTGATTTGTATCATCTTGCACATTTGAGTTGGAGAGCACTTGCACTTGATCATCTTCATCATCTATCACTTGCCTAGGCCTCAATTCACCAATATCTATGTTCTTCGTGGCATTTGAAAGTTGAATGCCTCTAGCATCTTACAAGTTCTCATTCTCTTCTTGTGAACCCTTGGTTTCATCAAATTCAACATCATGAACTTCCTCAAGAGTACCACTATCCAAATTCCAAACTCTATATGCTTTGCTTGTAGTGGAATAACCAAGTAGGAAGCCTTCATCACATTTTTTGTCAAACTTGTCCAATCTAGTGCCTTTCTTCAAGATATAGCATTTGCAACTAAAGACCCGAAAATATACAATGTTGGGCTTTCTACCATTCAAGAGCTCATATGGTGTCTTCTCTTTCAATCGGTGACAATAGAGGCGGTTGCTACAATAGCAAGCCGTGTTGATAGCTTCAGCCCAAAAGGATTGACTCAAATTGTACTCACTAAGCATAGACCTTGCCATATCAATAAGTGTTCTATTTTTTCTCTCAACAAGGCCATTTGATTGGGGTGTGTACTTGGCCAAGAATTGATGTCTAATTCCAAATTCATCACATAACTCATCAATTCTAGTATTCTTGAACTCACTACCATTGGCACTTCTAACTCTCTTGATGGTTGTTTCAAACTCATTGTGAATGCCCTTGACAAATGATTTGAATGTTACAAATACATCGCTTTTGTCCACTAGAAAGAATACCCCATGTGTATCTAGTGTAGTCATCCACTATCACAAATCCATATTTGTTTCCACCAATACTAGTGTATTGTGTTGGCCCATACAAATCCATGTGCAATAACTCAAATGCTTTACTAGTGCTCATCATGCTTTTCTTAGGATGGGTGTTTCCAACTTGTTTGCCGGCTTAACAAGAGCTACAAAGCTTATCCTTTTCAAACACAACATCTTTCAAACCTTTAACTAAGTCATGCTTAATCAATCTATTCAATTGTTTCATTCCAACATGACCAAGCCTTCTATGCCATAACCAACCCATGCTAGACTTAGTGAATAAGCATGTAGATAATTTAGCTTCACTAGCATTGAAATCAACTAAGTATAGATTCTCATATCTAAAGCCTTTGAAGATCAAGTTAGAGCCATCTACACTTATGATCTCTACATCATCTACTCCAAATATGCATTTGAATCCAAGATCACACAATTAAGCCATGGATAGCAAATTAAAGTTCAAGCTCTCTACTAGCAATACATTGGAAATGCTCAAGTCATTGGATATTGCAATCTTACCAAATCCTTTGACCTTGCCTTTGCCATTGTCACCAAATGTGATACTATCATAACCATCATTGCCATTGGTGTTGATTGAGTTGAACATTCTTGCATCACCGGTCATGTGTTGAGTGCACCCACTATCAAGAACCCAATGCCTTCCTCCGGCTTTGTAATTGACCTACAAAAGAAAATCAATTCTTTTTAGGTACCCAAACTTGCTTGCGTCCTTGAAGGTTAGTAACCAAGCTCTTTGGCACCCAAATGACTTTGTTCTTTGAGCCCATCCATGGTTTGCCAATGAACTTAGCCTTCACACCATTTGTATCCTTAGTAAGCATATAGCATGAATCAAGCTTAATGGAGGATACATTAGCATTTTTACTCTTGTTTTTGTATTCTTGCTCTTTATGACCAACTTGCTTGCAACTAATGCAAAATCGACCAGTGTTCTTCATAAAACTAGTCTTGTGAGGAGCAAAGGCCGCCTTACCTTTTTTTGGGGGGTATAGCCCAATCCCTCTTTATAGAGAGAAGCTCTTTGGCTACCCAAGCACATAAGCAAGCGGTCCTCACCACCATAAGCCTTAACTAAGGTGTGAGTGAGCTTAGTGACCTCCTTCTTGAGGTTCTCAATCTCAACCACTAGTGAGGCATCACAAGTGAGACCTTCACTACTAGATGAGGTAGAAGTGGAAGTGCTACAAGAAGAGTTAATAGGAGCAACAATGATGGGCATAGATAGTGATTCATCAATTATGTCATAAGTTAAACCTACATTGCAAGTTTCAACATGATTCTTTTTATTTTGCTCATCAAGCAAAGAGGAATGAGCCTTTTCAAGCTTTTTGTGAGCTTTGCCAAGCTTCTCATTGGTTTCCTCTAGCCTCTCATGAGATGCTTTGAGCTCATCAAGGGCTTACTTAAGGGCTTTTACCTTCTTATTCAAGCTCTTGCATTCCCTTCTCTTAATGTCAAAATATTCTTTAGCATCATCTAGCATGTCAAATAATTCATCCTTAGTAGGTTCATCATCATCACTATCACTATCATTTTCATTTTCATGTTCATTATCATCAACATGTTCTTCATCACTTTCATCATCATAAGATTGTACCTTAGTGGCCTTAGCCATGAAGCATGATGAAGATTCAAAGAGAGAAGGCTTCTCATTGATGGCAATACTTGCAAGAACCTTCTTCTTGGTGGTCTTGTGATCATCACTATCATCATCATCATCACTTGAGGAAGCATCACTATCCCAAGTGACTACATATGAACCACCCTTCTTCTTGAAGGCCATCTTGTCCTTCTCTTTCTTTTCCTTCTTGTCCTTCTTCTTGTTCTTCTTGTTGTCATCATCATTGTCACTATTGTATGGGCATTAAGCAACAAGATGATCTTTGCTTCCACATTTGAAGCATCTTCTTGACTCTTCTTTGTTCTTGGATGAAGACTTCTTTCTTCTAGCACGGTAGCCCTTCTTCATCATGAACTTGCCAAATCTCTTAACAAATAGAGCCATCTTCTCATCATCATCATCATCCCATGATTCATCTTCTTCACTTAATGTTTCTTGCTTTGCTTTGCCCTTGGATGATGTGGCTTTGAATGCCCCGCTCTTCTTCTTCTCATCCTTCTTGTCATCTTTCTTCTCCCTCTTTTCTTCCTTCTCATCATTATCTCTATAAGCATCATCGATCATGATATCTCCCAAGATTTGGTTTGGTGTCATTTTGTTCAAACCGCTCCTCACTAGTAAGGTGACCAACATGCCAAATCTTGCGGGTAAACATCTCAAGAACTTATTAGAAAAGTCCTTGTCCTCTATCTTCTCACCAAGTGCCTTGAGATCATTGACAATCACTTCCATCCGATGGAACATGTCCAGCACACTCTCATCTTCCTTCATCTTGAAGCTTGCAAACTTCTCTTTGAGAATATATGCCTTTGCACCCTTCACGGCTTGAGTGCCCTCAAAAGATTCTTCCAATTTCTTCCAAGCTTCATGAGCCACCTCAATATTCTTGATTTGCTCAAATGTTCTCACATCAATTGCATCATGAATGGCACTTAGAGCAATGTCATTGTTTTGGAGAAGCACTTCTTCAGCGGCGGTGGGATTCTCTAGATCACCAATCTCAATTTTGGTTTCTACCACCTTTCACACCTTTCTATTGATTAACTTGATATGTGTGGTCATTTTTTACTTCCAATAAGAATAATTTGAGCCATCAAATTGGGGTGGCTTTTTGGTGTTGTTGATTTGAGCCATTTTAACACCGAAGGTTGTTAAGCCTCAAATAACGGTGACCTCGGCTCCGATACCACTTGAAAGGTCCTAATGGCTAGAGGGGGGTGAATAGCCTAATAAAAATTTCTACAACAACACTTAACAAAAGGTTAGACAATTATGAGACGAAGCAAGTGTTGCACTAGCCTACTCAAAATGCAAGCCACCTACCACAATTCTAGTTTAGATAGTGTCGATTCACATAAGAGGTATGACACTACCCTATGTTAGTGTGCTCTCAAAGGCAAACTAAAGAGCCACACCAACCAAGCAAGCAAGCTCTCACAACTAGTTACACTAAAGAGCTTGTCAACTAGTTTGTGATAATGTAAAGAGAGTGATCAAGATAGTTATACCGCCGTGTAGAGGAGTGAACCAATCAATCACAAGGATGAATAACAATGAAGACCAATCACCTCGGAATCAAAGGATAAACATAATGATTTTTACCAAGGTTCACTTGCTTGCCGGCAAGCTACTCCTCGTTGTGGCGATTCACTCACTTGGAGGTTCACACGCTAATTGGCTTCACACGCCAAACCCTCGATAGGGTGCCGCACAACCAACACAAGATGAGGATCACACAAGCCACGAGCAATCCACTAGAGTACCTTTTGGTGCTCCGCTGGGGAAAGGTCAAGAACCCCTCATAATCACCACGATCGGAGCCGGAGACAATCACCACCCTCCGCTCAACGATCCTCGCTGCTCCAACCGTTTAGGTGGCGGCAACCACCAAGAGTAACAAGCGAAATCCACAGCGAAACATGAACACCAAGTGCCTCTAGATGCAATCACTCAAGCAATACACTTGGATCACTCCCAATCTCACTATGATGATGAATCAATGATGGAGATGAGTGGGAGGACTTTGGCTAGGCTCACAAGGTTGCTATGTCAATGAAAATGGCCAAAGATATGAGCCATAGCCGGCCATGGGGCTTAAATAGAAGCCCCCATGAAATAGAACCGTTATGCCCCTTCACTAGGCATAACACGGGCCGATCGGACGCTCAGGTCAAACTAACCAGACGCCAGCCCTCAGCGTCCGGTCGCTCGATGGATGTCACGCGTCACCAGCTTCAAATGCTATTCGTCAGATTTCAACAGCTACGAGGCTGACCGGATGCTCCAGCAAAACTGACCGGACACTGAAGCCTCAGCGTCCGGTCGTTTCTAGTAAGCTCCCTAAGGCATATTTCTTTGACCGGACGCGTTCGGTCCACCTTGACTGGACACAGACTAGCGCCCGGTGCAATACCCTAGGTACTGTGTCGACCGACTAGTTCGACCAGACGCAAGCTGCCAGCGTTCGGTGTTTTCAGACCCAGCGTCTGGTCAGTTGACCGACGCCAGCGTCTTCGCGACCAACTCGTTTTCACTTCTAACTTCTTCACCCTTGCTCCAATGTGCCAACCACCAAGTGTATCACCTTGTGCACATGTGTTAGTATATTTTCACAAACATTTTCAAGGGTGTTAGCACTCCACTAGATCCTAAATGCATATGCGATGAGTTAGAGCATCTAGTGGCACTTTGATAACCGCATTTCGATATGAGTTTCACCCCTCTTAATAGTATGGCTATCAAACCTAAATGTGATCACACTCTCTAAGTGTCTTGATCACCAAAACAAAATAGCTCCTACACATTATACCTTTGCCTTGAGCTTTTTGTTTTTCTCTTTCTTCTTTTCAAGTTTAAGCCCTTGATCATCGCCATGCCATCACCATTGTCATGCTATGATCTTCATTAGCTTCTCCACTTGAAGTGTGCTACCTATCTCATGATCACTTGATAAACTAGGTTAGCACTTAGGGTTTCATCAATTCACCAAAACCAAACTAGAGCTTTCAAGAGCACGTCGCTCTTCATGGGACTTGGCCAACTCCTCTACGTTCTAGCTAAGGGTCGCCTTGGTCATCTCTAGGTCCTACTCTAGCGCCTTCACCTTTGCATCCAGCTCTGAAAGAAGGGCAACAAGCTCAGGAACAGGCTAAAGAGGGAAACCAACGCAATGAAAAAAGGAAGGGAACGTACCAACGCAAGGGCAGAGAACTCCTTCGCCTGTCGAGTCACATGCGCGCACAGCCGAGTGTTCACCTCCTCCGTCTCCATCACCTAGCCTCGAAGCATGAGCACCTCCTGGTCTACCTATGACCGAGCCCTCTGCTCGGCCTCTAGGGCCTTCCTTGCTGACTCCAAGGCGACCAGCTCTAACACCAGAGCACTCCACTCTGGCTCAGGGGCCGCCAAGGCCTCTTGAAGCACTGCCTCGGTGTTTGCCAGGGACGTCCGCAGCCCTGCCTCAGTCTCCACCTAGTGGACTTTCATTGTCTTGAGCCCTTGCTCGGCGGCAGTCGCCCGCTCCGCTACACGCTGCCCCTCCATCCGCACTGCGGCCGCCTAGACCTAGGACTCGCGACAAGCGGACTCCACCTAGCGCTCAAGCTTGGCCATCTGGGCATGTTCCGCCTAGAGAAAGTAAGACTTGTGGGACGACACCTTCCTTATTACCTATGAGAAACATGCATGATAAAAACAGCCAACGAAAGATTCAAAGGACAAGGATAAGTACTAGAAACTCACCTCCATGGCGAGCTATAGGTCGACCTCAACTGGCTACTGGGCAAACTGAGCCTGCTTCCGGGCACTATCAAGCTTCGTGGAAAGCTTGGTGAGTTTGGATACCACAACATGCCCTTGCCCCCCAAAAATATCCTAGAGCTCCCGAGAATCCTGGAGGATGAACCTCGCCTTCGATGGGTCCTCGGGGAATGGCCACTCTAGGTCACCCTCTGATGAACCACTGGAGGGCCTAGCCTCTGATCGGACCACTACCAGCTCCCACAGCGACAACGCTAGCTCCTACAGCGACACCAGTGGTTTTGCCACGATATCCGCCTCATCGTCATACAGGATCTCCACCACCACGTTCGCATGAGATGCCGCCGGGCATCCCAACTCTGTCCTGGCCATGCTTCCCTCCTACGCCTTTGGCTTTGACAGTAAGGATGGGTCGTGCAGCCCTCCACCCGGTAAGGTGGGGAGCTCGCCACCCTCGTCTCCTCCACCATGACCGATAGAGGAGGGGCCGCAGGAGTTACCTCTGACGCCACCTCCGCATCAGCACCGGGATCGCTGCCAACAACATCGCCACCGCTGTAATGTTATCAGCAGTCACCCCGAGGGGCACCACCCTCGGGAGGGAAGGCATCTCCGCTGCTGCCCTACTGCCCCCTTCGCCTGCCGCAACACACTGCAGAGTGGGCCTCCAAACCTCCCGCACAGAGGTTGGGCGATGCTCAACCCCAGCACCCCCTAGTCGCTGACAAAAATCACAGGTAAGCCACACTCCAAAAAAGGCTCAACCACCAAAAGTCGAAGACGCAACAAAAGGAAACATACCGGGTGGTGAGCGGCACTACCCTAAAGGTAGGCCCCGACGACGATGGGCCCATAGGACGAGGACTGCTCCCGAACTGTGACCCGTGCCCCCTCCCTTCAGATGGGGTCGGAGTCATCCCAACCGGCTCCTGCTCGGCCTACGGGTCGCTACGACCTCCGGCTCGGGGCTCCCCGACCGGAGCAGCAGGCGGGGTGTCTCTCGACTGTGAGTCATGTGTCAACCGGGCGCCAGTCTACCCCTTAGACCACCCGAACTGCTCAACCACACCCACGGTAGGCGGGGCCTCCTCCGGCTGCAAGTCCGATGTTGGCACCGGCCCCGTCACCGCACAAGCGCCGGTCCGCTCCTCGGACCGCCTGGCCCCCCCAGCCGCGTCCGCCACAAGCGACAACAGGACTAGCGACACCGCTGAGAGGCGCGGTGACCGCGTTCGCTTCGCTGCTCGCTCGCCAATGGCGTCTGTGCTTGTCGCACGCTTCCTCAACGCAGGAACCTCCGCACGCCGCATGGCCTCCTGCTCCTCACCAGCGGACGTCACTGTAGGGTCGTGACGCACCACCAAGGTCGCAATGACCTCCCGACTCTCCTCCTCATCAGAGAAGACCATGTCATCCAAATCCATAGGATCATCCGACGCAAGTTCTAACTTGACGTCGCTCATACGTTCCCCAGCCCTCACGCGCCGAGCGACCTCCTTCTTCTCTTCCTTCCTCTAAACCTCCTTGGATTTCTTCTTCTTCTGGGCATCTGTCGCCTCTTTCTAGGTGGCCTACCAGGCTTGGCCAGCCGGTCCCTTGGGAAGGTGTAGCCGGGACTTGTACCTCCCAAGCCCCTACGAAACGAATGAACCGAAATCAAAAAGAAGGGGGGCAGAGAAAAAAGCACAAACAAAATAAGGGAGCATACCAGCGTGGGCACGATCAAGGCATTAAACGGTATGGGTTTTCCCACCACCATCTCTCTCGGCCTCAGCTGCAGCACTCGATCGACGCGACTCCAGATCTCGTCATCCGATAGCTCCTCTGGCAACGCGAGGTCTGGGTTCGACCGGCAACCATACGTCCACATCGGGTGCGTCCTCTCCGCCAACGGTGCAACCCGGCGGCGATAAAGGGTGTGGAACACCCGCACCCCATCGAGGCCGCCCCTTATGAGCTTCTGGAGCTCCTCCTCGATGGCCTCCACCTTGTGCTTCTCTGTGTGGGCGTAGCCCCATGACCAACTCTTCTGCTTCACCGGCCTCCCACTGGTAAACGCTGGAAATGGTGCCCCTGCCAGATTCCTAATGTAGAACCACTCCCCATGCCATCTTCGGTTGGAGTCACATGGGGAATACGTGGGATACAAGCCTCCCACACGCAGCTTCCTTTGTAGGGTGAAGCCTCCGACCAGTGCGATCTTGGCCGAACTCTAGTCCGCCATAGCTCTCCTGTAGAAGCAGAGCCGGAAGAGATCCACATGTGGCTCCATCCCAAGGAAAGCCTCACAGACGGTCACAAAACTAGCAATGTGCAGCGCCCTCGTTGGATTGAGGTGCTGTAGTTCTAGACCCCACTCATTGAGGAGCCCACATAGGAACCAGTACGAGGGGTATCCTAAGCCACGCTCGTGGAAGGTAAAGAAACAAACCACCTCATTGGTACAAGGTTGCAGGAACTCCTCCTTCCCGGGGACCCTCTAGTGCGCCACCTCCTACGGCGGTAGGAACCCCTTCGTGACGAACGCCTCTAGCACCGACACCCTCATGGTGGATGACCTCCAGTTCGACATATCGGTGAGTTCCTCTCTTCTCCCTCGCTCTCTCCCCTTCTTTCCTAGAAACCTCCGCGGCTCTCAGGAATGCTCACGGCAAAGAGAAGGTGAGAAGGCGGCGGTAGACAAAGAACAGGCAAAAGAGCGGAACGAAAACCCTCTCCCCTCTCCTACTTAAGGAAAAGGGAGCAGCGGTTATAGAGGGATGCGCTGATCGAGGAAGCCAGAATGACGGGGCGAGATTTTCTCTTTCTTTCATTTAATGCAGATAAGACATGCCCTGAACCGATGAGACACGCCCCGCTCGATGGAACGGCTCCTGATCGGACGGGATGTGGCCTGGCCATGGCCCACCACTACCGTAGGATCAACCACTACCACACGACGGGCATAGGAACCAAAGCACCACTGCATGTGAGCGGCTCCCCACTTCCCCAGGACAGACCTAAAGGAACCTGAATGATAGGTAAAGAAGTGAAGGGGTGCCCCATGTAGGCCACGCTGACTCCATCGTAGACGACGAGCATGGGTCCCAGTTGGACATTTCTGACTGAAGCTCTCTAAACCCCATCACTCAGGTCGTTAAGGTCCCAGTCAGACTTTTTCTGACTGAGGCTCTCTGAGCCCTGTCACTCTAATCGTTAAGGTAAACATTGCCAAAACCCCCTCTATTTCTTTACAAATCATTCATACATCCATACGCGCATTCATCTCATATGCCTAGGGGGCTCGGGAACTAAGCATCGCATGTGCAGCGAAATGCACCAGAACGCTCTGTGTTGCGCCACAAAGCAGTGGTTGCCTCATTCAACATGAGCAAACAACAGAGCCAGGGGAGAAAACCATAGATGAGCACCATGCGGCCTTTGCCCGATCTAGCAAACCGGGTCATCTCAACCTTTTTATTTGATCCTGAACCTCTTGCCAAGCCCACATAATCTCCATCGAGGGGAGGCCATTAGGACACCTGGGTCAGTCTCTAGAATGACCTAGGCATCTACCGGGTTGCATGTAAAGGAGTAGTGGAATGCCACAAGAGGGCTATGCCGACCCCATCATGAATGATGGACCCGGATTCTGCTCGATCACACCCGTTAGCGAGCACACCGAGCTAGTCTTTGAGCCCGAGCGATCGAGATAGGTGACAAAACTTAGCCCCTCCGGTTGTGAGGAACCAGATGGGGTAGCGCAAAACAACTCACATCGACCCACATGAAGGCCCAACAAGTCTCGGGGGCTCAAATGCCAAAAACCTTGGGACCATGACTCTGAACTTGCATCGATAGGATCTATGACATCTGACTATGGCTTGGGACCATGACTCCAAACTCATGTAACAGCTTCACTTCACTTCCGACTGCGCTACAAAAAAATCCAAGGACCGTGACTCTAAACTCATGTAACAGCTTCACTTCTGACAAAAACCCTGGGACCACGACTCCGAACTCGGGTCGACAGGATCTACGACATCCGGCTATGGCCTAGGACCGCAACCCCAAACTCATGTCGACAGGATCTATGACATCCGGCTACGGCCTAGGACCGTGACTCCGAACTCACATAGCAGCTTCACTTCTAACTGCACTCCAAGAAACCCTAGCCAGGGACCACAACTCCAAACTCATGAAAAAACTAACTGAACTAACTACCTCGGCTGTTGAGGCCGCACCAACATCAGGACCCATGAGCTCCATCTCGTTCATTTTCAGAACTAACCATTTGAAAACCACGACGCACACCAACACCAGGGTCTGTCTCAAACTAAACTTCCTCGCCTGATCCCCGGCGCGCACCAACGCTGGGATCAGTAAGTTCTGTTTCAATCCGATCTTCACGCCTAAAAACGCCTCAACTACACAACGTCACCTTGGTTGACAAAATTTTGTCTCAAAACTAAAAACACGCACACCCACGGGTGCGCTCACGCGCACCCACCGACACGACACAAAACCTCTCCCACTGACAACACAAAACCCCCCCAGTTGGTTCCGCCCGAACCACCCAAGGGCTCGGGGGCTACACCCACGGGTGCGCTCGCGCGCACCCGCTAGCAAGATAAAAAATCCCCTGGACGATTTAGCTTAAATCGCCTAGGGGCTTAGGGGCTTCTATCAGGTTCATAAACCTGGTGTCCCTTGGGGACCGGCTTCCACGCCTAGGCTTAGCCTAGGAAAACAACATGTAGTTCATGGGACGGCCTAAGAGTCTAAAACACAACGGGCCAAAAGGGCAGTCCGATCACCGACCGGAATGTCTACCCAAAAGAACAAGCACCCGCTCGTCAACTTCTTCGGACCACCTGTAGGGTTGAGAAGGCAGACTAGAGGGAGAGTGAATAGTCCTTTCTAAAATTAATCGCGTTGGCTAACCGAAACAAGTGCGGAATTGGAACTATCAGTCTAGCCAAGACTACACCCCTCTATCTATGTTCTCTAGCACCTTCCAAAGATACTAATTAAGCAACAAAAGGTGTCAGGCTAGCTAGAGCTCACCTAACCAATTCTAGGAGCAAGGTCACACAAACCTATGCCACTAGTACTTTAAGCAACAAGGGAGCTCCTACACATGCTAGTAAGCAAAAGCACAAAGCCAACTAAGCTCACTAGCAATGCTCAATAACAAGGCAACCAATGCCAAATTAGAGAGCGCAAATACTTAACTACACAAACTAAGCAAAGTGACTAACAAGGTTACACAAACCTAATTAGCCATGCAAGGGAGCTACTTCTATGCTACACAAGCAAGAAGATAACTAGTAAGCTACACAAGCTAACTAATTACAAGAGCAACTACACAAGCACAATGTATATGAAAGTAATTATAAGCTTGTGTAATGAGGATGCAAACCAACGGAAAGAACAAGGTTGACACGATGATTTTTCTCCCGAGGTTCACGTGCTTGCCAACATGCTATGTCCCCATTGTGTCGACCGCTCACTTGGTGGTTTGGTGGCTAATTGGCATCACCCGACAAGCCCGCACGTCGGGCACCGCAAGAACCTACCCCAAAAGTGAGGGTAGCTCAATGACACGCTCAACTAGAGTTGCTCTTCGTGGCTCCTGCGGGCGAGCACAATGCCCCTCACAAAGCTCTTCTCCAGAGCACCGCACAAGCTTCTTGCAGGCTTCAACGGAGACCACCACCAAGCTATCTAGGAGGTGGCAACCTCCAAGAGTAACAAGCACCACCGGCTTGCAACTCGATCACCTAGTGCCACTCGATGCAATCGCACTAAAATCACTCTCTCGCATAATCAAATAATCACTATCAAGTATATGTGAGATGGAGGGCTCCCAAGCACTACTACACAAGCCACTAAGGCTCTAGTGTGCTCAACTCTCGGCCCAAGGCTGACCAAGGCTTCTATTTATAACCCCACGAACAAATAGAGCCGTTACCCCTTCACTGGGCAAATGTCGGGATGACCAGATGCTCCAGTCCGATCGACCAGACGCTGGACCTCAGCGTCCGGTCGTGCGATGCACACCACGTGTCCCCTTCTTCAAACGTTGTTCGCCTGATCCCAACAGTCATCTGTCGACCGGATGTAGCAGCTTGAACTGACTGGACGTAGCAACCCCAGTGTCCAGTCATTTCTAGTAAGGTACAAGACATGACCGGACGCGTCCGGTCGGTCGTGATCGGACGCACCACCAACGTCCGGTCACTTCTAGCTTCTCTGTTGTGCCTGCGTCATAACACGTCACCCTGACCTAACACACATAGCTAGTGTCCGGTCACTTCCAGCGCCAGCATCCGGTCGATGATCGACGCCTGCACGCTGACTGCCACTACTGACCGGACATTGGAACCCAGCATCTGATCACTGCATGACCAGAGTCCGGTCCACTCTGTGGGACCCTATCTTTTCTATATAGGGCGCCGGTGGCACCATCGGACTGTCCGCACCGGACACTCCGCCGGTGGAGTTCCTAACCCTTCTCGCCACCATTTCATTGCCAAGTTGATCCACATCAACTCCAACTCCATCTCCTTTGTAAATGTGCCAACACCACCAAGTGTACACCATCATGTGTATGTGTGTTAGCATTTTCACAATCATTTTCCAAAGGATTAGTCACTCAACTTGCCACGCCACTCGATCCTAGCGATGATGCAAAGTTAGATCACTCGAGTGGCACTAGATGACCGATATACAAACAAGTTTGCCCCTCTTGATAGTATAGCCATCTGTCCTAAACCCGGTCATCAACTTCTCTACACACCTATGACTGGCAGAATGAAATGCCCTAGGTTATACCTTTGCCTTGTGCATTCCATTCCATCTCCTCCAATGTTGATGCAACACATGCACCAACATGATCAACAATGATATGATCCACTTCATATCATCACGTGATCATATTGGTTCATCGATCTTGACTTCACTTGCTTTTCACCATTGCCTTCATCCATCGGCACCAAGTCTTGCTCAAGCTTCACCGCCACGCAGTCCATCGCTCCAAAGCCTTTGACTTGCCCTTCACGCTTGCAACCGATCCATTAAGCCAAGTCATATCTTGATCTTCTCCACCTTGATCACATGACTCAATGTCATGTCTCATGTGCAATGAGCTCCTTCATCGTCACATGTGTGAGCTTTGCAACATCTCCAAGCCATTTTCATCTTCATGGCATATGTTGCTCACACATATGTACCTGTGGACTAATCACCTGTGTATCTCACATAAACATAATTAGTCCACCTAGGTTGTCACTCAATTACCAAAACCACACAAGGACCTTTCAATCTCCCCCTTTTTGGTAATTGATGACAACTCTACAAAGATATAGAAACTAAGCTCTTTTTGGATTCATGTTGCTTGCCCAAGCAATTTTACCATGTGAAAATGATTTTGGACAAGTACCACAAACCCGAGATGGTAGTATTCGCTCCCCCTACATATGTGCTAGAGTGTTTGATTTGAAGCTCGCACATATGCATAGATTAAAATTGTGGAAGAGTAATTACTACTAAATGATGCTAAGGTACATAGAATAAACCTTTGAAGCGTGTACCAATCGGAGTTGCACCTTTAAGTTCATCCTTAGCACCATGGTTAGCTAGATATCACCTGGAAATAAAAGCACTAGATACCTTGTGAGATCAACATTAAAAGCAAGGTACTATCATTACTAGAAAAACATACCAAGTGTCTAGCTATCATCCTATGCATGCTAGTTATTAAATCATCATTCAAGTTCTACAACTAGCATACACCACACAAGCATACATATTGAATTTAAAAGCTTATGCAATGCAAGCAAGCACATGAATATGCACATATCAAATGCAATCAATCGAAGTTCATGAGCTTGCTCCCCCTACTTGTGTGCTTCTCTTATCTAAGAATTTTGATCCATCTCTTTGCTTCAATGTTGCTCTCTCTTTGTCCATATCCATGTCCAACCTCTACTTCTTTGAGCTTTTATATCTTATCTCTCCTCCTTGTACAATCTCAATCTCAAAACTTTCATATCTTTGTACAATCTCTCCCCCTTTGTCATCAATTTCTATAAAATGTGAGCTTCTCATTGATGCAAAGGTATACGGTTGGGGTAGATGGTTGAGCCTTGAATCTTGTATTTTTTATGGACATTACTTGATTGTTAGAATGACACCACTTGTAGATACCACTTGTAACTTGTACCACTTGTATCTTGTGTAGGGCTTCTTGAGATACCACACATAAGATTTTTGATCTTGAGATCAATTTGTGGGACACCTCCCCCTATGTGATAGTATGGGTCATCCATTTGATACACTTGAGTGTAGGTGAGGGATGCATTCTTCATTTGATGATCACTTAAAGTTGAGGATTACTTGTGGAACCATTGTCTTGCATGATTGATACCATGTGTAGATATGATATCACTTGAAAGAATTTTTTAATATGGAACCACTTGTTGGATTTATCAATAAAAACCATTCTTGATCATTTGCTATCTTCATGAGTACCACTTATAGGATATCACTTGTGAGTTGATCTAGACATCATTTATAGATTCTTGATAAAATACTTGAGTCTAGATATCATTTGAAACAAACAAACTAGATATCCATTTGTATTGTTGTCTTATGCTTGTACTTTTATCACTATCATAAGCTTCTATGATTGACTTGAACTAAAATGATTTGCTTAAGCTTCCAAGTCCAGTTTGAACCAATGACAAGCTTCTTCACACCTCTTGCAAGGGTTATCTTGCCAATGTTGTACTTGTCACTTGTTAGCAATCTAAATTGAGTCAAGTACTTGGGTTCACTAGCTCATGAACAAATTTATGTACTAACCACTAGATCAAGTAATCATTCAAACAATAGTGGTAGGCTATGAATTTAAGCATTTCATTTGTTATGCATGATCCTATGAAGCATGTACTATATGCACTAACTACATACTAGTAAGGGATGAAATGATCATGCACATTACAATGATACCTTTGCTATGTTGTCACATAGATTCCAATTTATTACTCCAATAGCAATGTGAAGTCCAATTATAAGCTTGGTGAAGACCAATAGATACCATGTTGAATTTCATTCTTCATCCATATGAAATAAATACCACTTATGATCAAGCATACTTTCTTATTATGGTTGGCTTGCTTCATCTTTTGATCAATGCTTGCATGAGAGCATCAACATGAGAATACCACTTGAAATATTATGACTAGCTCTCTTTTAGGTGTTGCTTGCTTTTCTTGATCAACCCTTTTGATTGCTTCAACTAAGCATCTCAAATGTTCCTCGGATCACCACTTCCATGTTAGCCTTCCAAGTACCATACTTGGTTTACCTACTCATAGGTGGCAAGCCCCTACACTAGAGAGAAGTGACCTCTCTCCAAGAACCATTCTTGACACTCACTTGAAATAACTTGATTGGTTGATCCAAGTGATGGACTTAACTTGATAAGTAACCTTGATTCCTTCTTTAAGTCCTTTTCTTTCTACTTGTTTAAGTCATTTTCTTTCTACCAAATGATCTTCAATCATATCTAGAACTTAAACTTCATCTTCAACTTGAGTTTGATCTTGATCTTCATCTTGAGTACCAAAAATATGCAAAGTACACTCCATAATCAAATGGCCTTATACCCTTTTTTGTCATGCTTCTAGATCATCTCAAAACCAAACTTAGGTACCTCAATTACTCTTAAACATGTTTCTAATTTGAGGACCTTTCAATCAAAGTGACTCTAGATCAATTCAACATTTGTCACTTTTCTGACAGATTTTGTACCCTTTAAAGAAATAAGCATATTTCCCAAAGTACTGATCCAAATACCACGAAATTTGGTGGAGGTGTGCACTACTAAGTTATCTAATAGCTGTAAAAATTTGAGATTCATTTGACTTCTAGATTGCTACCAGATTTCAATTCTTCCACCACTGCTACATGCTGAAAATAGCTGCCCTATAGCTGACAAGATCCACTCCAAAACCGAAGCATTTCTTATTCAATTCTCATAAAAATTGTACAGCATCTTATAACATAAGTCTAGAGCATGTACACCAATTTTTATGCCAATCCAATAAGTGTTGATTACTCAAACATGGCTAAGATCACAGCTAGCTCAGATTCTCAATTATAGGACAGATTTCAACAATTGAGCTATACTTCATCAAATATGAATCATACTTGAAACTAACTTGTTTGAATACTTCCATAAGATATATATCCATTCAATCCACTTACTAAATGTCATCTTATGAATTTATCCAACACAAATCAATCCAAACTTGATTACTAATCAATTATCCATCCAATCATCTCATAGCAAGCAACATTGCATATTTTTCCAATTCAATCAACTCATATGCACCCAAATGAAATGATCAACAAGAGATATACCTTGATTAGCTCATGATCATCCAACTAGCAAGCTTCAACTCAATTATTTGCAAGTCATCAAATATATCCAATGAATCACCAACAACTTGAATTATAGCACTTGTATGTTGATATCACATTTGGACTTCACTCAATTTGTCATGGCATTGGGATAATGGTCATCACTTTAGCAACACTTGGCTCAACTATATGATCAACAAGGTGAATGTTTTTTGAACCAAGCCTCTAATGCCGATGGTATCTACAAACAATCATCCACTTTTTGATGGTACCCAAACAAGTTTGGGTCCTCTCAAGTTAGGTGCAACATACTTAGGCATAGCCTTAGTATGAATAGCGGGATGTTTTGCAATAGCAACCATAGAGGTACTATTACCATCCTTTCTAAGCATGTTATCATCAACAATTGAAATAGGCTTAGAAATGTCACCTATGGGATATGAATGTGCCATGTGTCTCCTTTCTCGGTATAAGTAGCACTTTCTCTTTGCTTGAGCCTTCTCTTCTTTGCTCATGTGGTGCTTCTTATTGCCTTGCCTCTCATGGATCGCTTGAGCCTTCTTCTCAAGCTTAGTAGGACACTTAGAGGCAAAGTGTCCCATACTTCCACACTTGAAGCACTTGATGTGAGCATAATCTTTTTTCTCATCTTTATTCTTGCTCATCATCTTGGCATCTTGAGTTTGCATTGGATGCCTTGCCTTTCCACCCCTTCTTGTTTTCTTTCTTTTTATCATCAAATCGCCACGATCTTCATGGTTGATCTTGATTTGAACTTGGTGTGTCTTCTCTTGCTCAACTTGTAGCTTTGGTTGAGGCTTCACCAATTGCTTGGTTGGGCACATTGAGGTAAGATGACCCCAAGTGCGGCACTTGAAGCACTTGACATGCTTGAGCCTCTCTTCTTCTTTTATCTTCTTGAGCTTCTCAATGTTATGGCAATCATTTACAAGGTGTCCCACTTCATGACACCGGTAGCACATGGTATGAGAAATCTTTCTTTGTTGTAGCTTCTTCATCTTTCTTTCTCTCTTTCTTTCGCCCTTTGTCATCTTCTTCTTGAAACCAAGGCCACACTTATCACTATAGTTTCTTTGAGTCTTCAACATGTGCTTAAAGGTGACTTTTGAGTTGTAGCACCTCTCTAGCTTGTTGCTCAATTTCTTCACTTCATTTTTGAGCTCATTGTTCTCCTTCAAAAGGTTAGTCTCACAAGACATAGAAGTAGAACAAGCATCTAATTATGAAGAGCATGGCATATCTAATAAATCATCATAAGAGGTGGATACATGCTTTTTGCCTACATCATAAGGGTTAGCAACATTTTGCAATTTATCATTTGATCCATGTGATGAGCTCTCATTATTTTTAAGTTTCTTTGTAAATACTTTAATGAGATAAGCATGTTGTTCTAATAATTCATCATGAGATGCAAGTAGTGTCTCATGATTCAATTTTAGCTCATCGTGTGAAGATTTATAAGCATCAAGTAATTTCTTATGTTCTTCACAAGAGTTCTTTAGAAATAAGTTTTCATTTTCTAATTTCAATGCTTTAGCTTTCTCATTTTCTAAAGACATGGTCATGTTAGCAAGTCTACTAACAAGCTCATCATATGAATCAACATGATCAACCACATTATCATTTGATACCTTGTGTCACTTTGTGACATGAAGCAATGTGGTGAAGTAGGAGAGCTTGTAGTAGCAATGTCATCCGGGCATGATCCATCATCATAACCATCAAGTGTGCATGGGGTAGCATCATCATGTGCAACACATGTGGCATCATCATCAACCTTATCAAGTGAACTTGTAGTAGATCGATCATCATCATCATCACTTGACCATGAGGTGGAGCAATCTTCCACAATCACCAAATTGTGGTTATGCTCAATACACTCATGCACCTCCTTCTTGAGCTCATCCTCCTTCTTGAATTTCCCATCATCCTATGTGGAGGAATCACCGAAGGTTTCCTTGATGGACTACCATATCTCACGAGTGGTTCCCTTGATGTTTACTTGTTTCATCAAATCAAAGTTTAAAGCATCCATTAGAAAACAACAAGCACATGCATCAAATTCATAGAGAACTCTTTGAGCTTTGGTGAGATTTCTATGGTCCAAAACATGGGTGAGACCACTTGTGACAACCCACCAAAATTTAGGTCCCTTTGCACGAAAATGATCAAGCATGTGATTTTTCCAAAGTGCAAAGTTTGTGCCATAAAAAATGTATGCCTCACAAACATCTAGCCCATTAGACGTCATCCTCTCGGGTCAGTGAAGACCACAAATGAGATACCTCACTCTGATACCACTTGTAGGGTCAAGATGGCAGACTAGAGGGGGGGTGAATAGTCCTTTCTAAAATTAATCACGTCGGCTAACCGAAACAAGTGCGGAATTAGAACTATCGGTCTAGCCAAGACTACACCCCTCTATCTATGTTCTCTAGCACCTTCCAAAGATACTAATTAAGCAACAAAGGTGTCGGGCTAGCTAGAGCTCACCTAACCAATTCTAGGAGCAAGGTCACACAAACCTATGCCACTAGTACTTTAAGCAACAAGGGAGCTCCTACACATGCTAGTAAGCAAAATCACAAAGCCAACTAAGCTCACTAGCAATACTCAATAACAAGGCAACCAATGCCAAATTAGAGAGCGCAAATACTTAGCTACATAAACTAAGCAAAGTGACTAATAAGGTTACACAAACCTAATTAGCCATGCAAGGGAGCCACTTCTATGCTACACAAGCAAGAAGGTAACTAGTAAGCTACACAAGCTAACTAATTACAAGAGCAACTACACAAGCACAATGTATATGAAAGTAATTGCAAGCTTGTGTAATGAGGATGCAAACCAACGGGAAGAACAAGGTTGACACGATGATTTTTCTCCTGAGGTTCATGTGCTTGCCAACACGTTGCGTCCTCGTTGTGTGGACCGCTCACTTGGTGGTTCGGTGGCAAATTGGCATCACCCGCCAAGCCCGCACATCGGGCACCGCAAGAACCTACCCCAAAAGTGAGGGTAGCTCAATGACACGCTCAACTAGAGTTGCTCTTCGTGGCTCCCATGGGGCGAGCACAATGCCCCTCACAAAGCTCTTCTTCGGAGCACCGCACAACCTTCTTGCGGGCTTCGACGGAGACCACCACCAAGCTATCTAGGAGGTGGCAACCTCTAAGAGTAACAAGCACCACCAGTTTGCAACTCGATCACCTATGCCACTCGATGCAACCTCATGATGCAATCACACTAGAATCGCTCTCTCACACAATCGAGTGATCACTATCAACTATATGTGAGATGGAGGGCTCCCAAGCACTACTACACAAGTCACCAAGGCTCTAGTGTGCTAAACTCTCGGCCCAAGTTCGACCAAGGCTTCTATTTATAACCCCATGAACAAATAGAGCCTTACCCCTTCACTAGCAAATGCCAGGACGACCGGACGCTGGACCTCAACGTCCGGTCGTGCGATGCACACCACGTGTCCCCTTCTTCAAACCCTCTCCCCTGTCCTACTTAAGGAAAAGGGAGCAACGGTTATGGAGGGATGCACCGATCGGGGAAGCCAGAACGACGGGGCAAGATTTTCTCTTTCTTTCATTTAATGCAGATAAGACATGCCCTGAACCGATGAGACGCGCCCCGCTCAATGGAACGGCTCCTGATCGGATGGAACATGGCCTAGCCGTGGCCCACCACTACCGCACGATCAACCACTACCACATGATGGGCACAGGAACCGAAGCACCACCACACGCGGGTGGCTCCCCACTTCCCTAGGACAGACCTAAAGGAACCCGAATGATAGGTAAGGGTAGACACTGGATGACAGGTAAGGAAGCGAAGGGGTGCCCCATGTAGGCCACACCAACTCTGTCGTAGACAACGAGCATGGGTCCTGGTTGGATATTTCTGACTGAAGCTCTCCGAACCTCGTCACTCAGGTCATCAAGGTCCTAGTTGGACTTTTTTCGACTGAGGCGCTCTGAGCCCCGTCACTCTAATCGTTAAGGTAAACATTGCCAAAAACCCCTCTATTTCTTTACAAATCATTCATACATCCATACGCGCATTCATCTCATACGCCTAAACCCCTTGGACGGTTAGGGCATGAACCGCCCGGGGGCTCAGGAACTAAGCATCGCACGAGCAGCGAAATGCACCAGAATGCTCTGTGTTGCGCCACAAAGCGGTGGTTGCCTCATTCGACATGAGCAAACAATAGAGCCAGGGGAGAAAACCATAGATGAGCACCGTGCGGCCTTCGCTCGGTCTAGCAAACCGGGTTATCTCAACCTTCTTGTTCGATCCTAAACCTCTCGCCAAGCCCACAGAATCTCCATCGAGGAGAGGCCATTAGGCCACCCGGGTTGGTCTCCGAAACGACCTAGGCATCTGCTGGGTTGCAGGTAAAGGAGTAGTGGAATGCCACAAGAGGGCTATGCTGACCCCGTCATGAATGACGGACCCAGATTCCACTCGATCATACCCGTTAGCGAGCTCACCAAGCTAGTCTTTGAGCCTGAGTGATCGGGACAAGTGACGAAACTCAGCCCCTCCGGTTGTGAGGAACTATATGGGGTAGCGCAAAACAACTCACATCGACCCACACGAAGGCCCAACAAGGCTTGGGGGCTCAAATGCCAAAAACCTTAGGACCGCGACTCCGAACTCGTGTCGACAGGATCTATGAATCTGGCCATGGCTTGGGACCATGACTCCGAACTCGCGTAACAGCTTCACTTCCAACTGCGCTACAAAAAAAATTCGGGGACCGCGACTCCGAACTCGCGTAACAGCTTCACTTCCAACAAAAACCCTAGGACCGTGACCCTGAACTCACATCGATAGGATCTACGACATTCGGCTATGGCCTAGGACCGCAACCCCAAACTCGCGTCGATAAGATCTACGACATCTGGCTATGGCCTGGGACCGCGACTCTGAACTCGCATAATGGCTTCACTTCCGACTGCACTCCAAGAAACCCTGGCCAGGGACCACAACTCCAAACTCATGAAAAAACTAACTGAACTAACTACCTCGGCTACCAAGGCTGCACCAACATCAGGACCCACGGGCTCCATCTCATCCGTTTTTGGAACTAACCATTTCAAAACCACAACGTGCACCAATGCTAGGGTCTGTCTCAAACTAAACTTCCTCGCCCGATCCCCGACGTGCATCGACGCTGGGATCAATAAGTTCTGTTTCAATCTGATCTTCGCGCCTAAAATCGCCTCAACTACACAACGTCACCTTGGTTGACAAAATTTTGTCTCAAAACTAAAAACATGCACACCCACGGGTGCGCTCGTGCGCACCCACCGACACGACACAAAACCTCTCCCACTGACAACACAAAAAACCCCCAGTTGGTTCCACCCGAACCACCCGAGGGCTCAGGGGCTACACCTGCGGGTGCGCTCACGCGCACCCGCCGGCAAGACAAAAAAAATCCTTCGGATGATTTGGCTTAAATCGCCTGGGGGCTCGGGGGCTCCTGTTGGGTTCATAAACCTAGGGTCCCTCAGGGACCGGCTTCCACGCCCAGGCTCGGCCCAGTAAAACAATATGTAGTTCATGGGATGGCCTAAGAGTCGAAAACACAATGGGCCAGAAGGGTAGTCCGGTCACTTCCAGCTTCTCTGCTCTACCTACGTCATCACACATCACCCTGACCAGACGCACACAGCCAGCGTCCGGTCACTTTCAGCGCCAGCGTCCGGTCGATGATCGATGCCTGCACGATGACTACCACTACTGACTGGATGCTGGAACCCAGCGTCCAGTCACTGCGTGACCAGAGTCCGGTCCACTCTGTGGGACCCTATCTTTTCTATATAGGGCGTCGGTGGCACCATCAGACTGTCTGCACCGGACACTCCACCGGTGGAGTTCCTAACCCTTCTCGCCACCGTTTCATTACCAAGTTGATCCACATCAACTCTAACTCCATCTCCTTTGTAAATGTGCCAACACCACCAAGTGTACACCATTATGTGTATGTGTGTTAGCATTTTTACAATCATTTTCCAAAGGATTAGCCACTCAACTTGCCACGCCACTCGATCCTAGTGATGATGCAAAGTTAGATCACTCGAGTGGCACTAGATGACCGATATGCAAACAAGTTTGCCCCTCTTGATAGTACAACCATCTGTCCTAAACCCGGTCATCAACTTCTCTACACACCTATGACCGGCAGAATGAAATGCCCTAGGTTATACCTTTGCCTTGTGCATTCCATTCCATCTCCTCCAATGTTGATGCAACACATGCACCAACATGATCAACAATGATATGATCCACTTCATATCATCATGTGATCATATTGGTTCATCGATCTTGACTTTACTTGCTTTTCACTATTGCCTTCGTCTATCGGCACCAAGTCTTGCTCAAGCTTCACCGCCACACGGTCCATCGCTCCAAAGCCTTCAACTTGCCCTTTACGCTTGCAACCGATCCATCAAGCCAAGTCATGTCTTAATCTTCTCCACCTTGATCATATGATTCAATGTCATGTCTCATGTGCAATGAGCTCCTTCATCGTCACATGTGTGAGCTTTACAACATCTCCAAGCCATTTTCACCTTCATGACATATGTTGCTCACACATATATACCTGTCGACTAATCACCTGTATATCTCACATAAACATAATTAGTCTACCTAGGTTGTCACTCAATTACCAAAACCATACAAGGACCTTTCACCACCTCCGAGCGGTCTCTCCAATTAGGAGGCCTGGCAAAAAACGTTGCTTCCTACTTCGACCCCGCGACTCCGACCCTGCGACCGGGGCTCGTGGGAACCCTGCTCACTGCTCTTCTCCGACCAGTGCACTCAGAACCGACTGGAGCCATCCGATCGGGGGCGCCCCGTTCGGTAGGAACCGAAGACGTGCGGAGAAAGGCAAGGCAAGGCTCACAAGTCAAAACCACTGTACCAGGGACCATACCCTGCATGAAACAGTACTCTGCAGCCACCATCTCCCCCTACAGTATTGTAGGGGCCGTTAAAACTCCCATACGATAAGCCCCCCGCGTGTCTCTGGACATCGATCGCGGTATGGGTACCAGGATTTGCCGTACCGGGTGAACATAGCGCAACTCCTCACATGCCACTAGGCATCAAATAGTATTTGCAGGTACCGGCGTCCATCCTTCCTGAAAAAGATAGCACGACCTTCCGTGTGCATCTGACATTCTACAGCAACATCAATAGTGTTGGGGGCGCCTACCATTATCTAATCTTCATCAGCATGGGCAACAAGGCTTAGAAACATCTGTACTCTCTCCCTTTCACCTGTAAAGCCACCCCCTTCATCTATAAAAGGGGATGCGCTCCCTTCAACAAAAGGAGGTCGACTTCTTCAAGTTCAGACTCACTAGATCGATAGCTCACAACTCCTCAAGCGCACGCTCAAACATCTAGCTCGTAGCGAAGTTCCTGTCACTCTCGGCCCTTCCGGTCGGAGCCGACCGGACCTCTTGTACACCCCATTTTTCTCTCTCTCGTTTGTAACCCCACTGCAAACTTCGAGCACCTAGGCTCAGAAATAAAGTCACCGACCGACCCCGATTGGACGTAGGGCATGTTGCCCGAACCAGTATAAATCCTGTGTCATTGAGTGCTAGACCACCTCCGATCACAACGTACAGCAAAACTACAAATATTCACTAGTTGGTCACTTTCTGCACCGATAGTACTGTTGGCTGATTTGTTGTGAGAGAAAAATATTGTTCGTTGGCTAAAAAAGTACAGTTTATAAGCCAAGCGAACAGGATAATTATTCTGTCTGTCTGTTTTCCCTTTCTACAATGCTCTTGCGCCCCTTTCTGTCTTATACGTGACACGGACTTACAACCTTGCTCTTATAAGTTAGAACCATACTCATGTACGTATTGAAATAGATAATCCAACCATTAAGTAAATCTCTGAGCTATAAGTTGTTAGGTTAATCGAGCGATAAGGTGTTCCGTTGCAACGTGCCAACATGTTTGCTATTATATACGTATGCTCGCTAGTGGTCTCCTTCAATTCACTTCAATCATTCTATGCAGGCGGAATCATTATTACAGTGACTTAGCCATGGATTTAGAGATCTACCTAGCTTTTAGCTATAATTCTAAGAACCACTACATACTCTACCTCCGTAAAAAAAACTTGATGTTCTATAATTTTAGGATAGATTAGTGCTCAACGAAAATACCAATATACCCCTATTTATTGAAGGTGAACTATGCTAATTAAGGAATAAATCCCTTACTTAAGATTTATCCAAATATATTGTCTAAGCAAAAATATCAAGTTTTTTAGGACAATTTTTAAATCCCAGAGTTTTTTGGGCAAAGGAAGTACAACGCAACAGCGACTTTCTCTCGCTAGCAATCAGACTTTCTTTATCAAGTTTTTTTAGACGAAGAAAGTACAACGCAACAACTACTGCTGTCCACCATAGCGGCGGTCTCGTAGTCTCGCCCTGTCCCATCACATGTCCCCCTCCCTCCTCCCGTCTATAGCGGCAGTCTTGTCACGTGGTGTGGGCAATCGAGCACCGCTCGCGCAGGACGGAGTGGGTAGAGTGGCATTGACATGACGCAACTTGTACCAACAATAAAAAAAATCCAAACACGCAGGCACGTAATCGTCCGTACATACCCATCCCACGAGCCACAATAACTGCTCCAACTTCTGCACGTTACTCTTTCACCCGCCGTCCAGCCATCCTGTTGTCGAAAAAACTACGCGCAATAAAGTACCAGCATAGTGAGAGAGGGGGAGGAAAGGAGGCTTGGCGCCGGTGCCCACGGCATTGAGCTCGACGCTCGGAGCTATGACGTCAGCGTGTATGGCGTCGAGCTGCCTGCCAAATCAGCGCCACGTCAACGTCGAGCCCAAGATCTCGGCGCCAGAGACGCTGGTGCAGTGTTAGCTCGGCGCCATCGGTGCTGACACCGAGCTAAGGGTCAATATTCTAAAATCTTTCCAAAACTTAAAAAAAAGCTAAAATGTAAAAAATTCTGACAGTGCCACCTCCCGCCTCCCGCTGCTGGCTGGCGGCAGGGCAGACAGGGCCAGGCCCGCGCGCTGCCTGCTCGGCCCAGAGGCTAGAGCTCGGCGCGATGAGGTGCCCGTCGAAGTGCCCGGTGTTTCTAAGGCGTAGGCGGCGCAGCTCGACGTGCCGGAGCACGCCAACGACAACGAGCGACGTCTCGACGAGGCTACGACTACGAGTGCTCGTCCGCTCGGAGCGTTGAGCTGAAGGTGAGGTCACTTGGAACTTGGATCATGCACGCCCTCGCCCTGCACCTGTTTGTTGTTTTGCTCCAGTGAAAAATCGTATTGCTGATTACTATGCCCCGAAGCCGAACCTGTCAGGCTAGGATCGGTCCTATATTCGTATGTCTTGCCATCAATCCATCATTGAACGGTAGACCCTGCTTTGATCATGACCCGCTATTGCACATGGGGAAGCTCTTGATGGGTCCTCTTCTCGGCGAACGCCGGCAGGTCTAATAAGAGGGTGGGGGTTCAGTAACCAAATGACGATAAAGATCACGTGATGGTGGTGATACAATTACAGCCCAAAAACCAATAACGACTATAGCCTGTAACTCCTTAATCACAAAGAGGAAATAAAGCGTGTTGTTTTTGTTTGACTCCCAGGAACATATATATCTGCATTACTCAACATGCATATATCATGAGCTGCACAATACTAGTTACTAGGTTACAAACACTGGTAAGCAAACTTCCTTTGCGGTAACATTGCAGACTGCACAGACTTGCCCACATCCGAAATGTCGAAAATCGCCATGCCAGGGCTGGATCTGGATACACACCTAAACCTGCCTACTTTGTGCTCAACAAAACTACTGTCTCCATGGATTAATTAAACAATCAAGAAATCATCTGCAGATCAAGAACACTGGCTAGCTACTATTATCACACGCATGTAGTAAGTACGTGGCGCTTGTGTTTTCCTGAGCTGTGCGTGAACTGTGAAGTGACCACTTCAAGTGCCTTCAAGTGTCATCGCCACACTGTCACTAGGGGTCTCCTCCAGCTGCTGAAGAGGCTCCAAAGTTGCTACGATGTCACGCATCAGCGGCCTAGCCTTTGGGTTGCGGCTAAGGCAATGGTATGCCAGCATCGCCGTCTTCTGCACCGCCTTTACTGGGTAGTCCTCAGCAAGCCTTGGGTCTACTATGCCAAGTACCTTCTTCTTCTGTGTCAACAACGGGAATGCCCAGTCTGCCAACATCTGCTCCCTGACTGGTCGGGACTTGTCCAGTGACTTCCGGCCCGTGAGGAGCTCCAGTAGTACAACACCATAGCTGTAGACATCGCTCATCGCTGTTAGATGCCCTGGAGTTGAAAAAGAGCAACACATTGGTTCAGTCTAGTACTGGATATCTGAAATTTCTGGAACCAGATGCCTAGCTAGTTCTAAAAGATTCAGTGCCAATTCCCTTGCTTATGTAAAGTTCCGTCTCAGGTCATGACCACAAGGCCCTGAGTAAGCAGTTGCATGAACCTAGCATATCTTTTATTTTGAAACTCATTTCGTAGTAGTTAAGCTTGCTCTTGACTTAGATACACAGTGTGATCTTTGAGGATCACATTACCTGTCATAATGTACTCTGGTGCAGCATAACCGTAGGTACCCATAATACGAGTTGAAACATGGGACTTATCGCCAACTGGTCCATCTTTTGCAAGCCCAAAGTCAGATAGTTTTGCATTGTATTCCTGTAGTTTTTATGGGTATCAAAGAAGATTCTGATAAGCAAGAAACCACTGTGTCCCATGCCCATAACAAAATGAATGACAGTATCATACTGCGTATGTATTTTCCTTTGTTTCCTGCATTTTAGTTTACAGCAACTGGCATTCAAGTGTAACAACATAAAAAAAGAAGTTACCTCATCTAGCAATATGTTTGATGTCTTAAAGTCCCTATAGATGACTGGCTTCTCAGCTTCATGCAGAAAAGCAAGTCCTTTTGCAGCACCGAGAGCAATTTTCATTCTGGTCGACCATGGAAGTGGCACCATAACCCCTGCATTATAAATACAAATACTTTAATGATATGATAAAATACATTGCTTAATCTGAAATGAACAAATAATAATGCATAACTGACCACATAGGTCATGCAGAAATTGATAATGCTGCCACTCGATGCAGTGCAGAGATGCAGTTAAATAATGCTAGTTCAGGATAGGAGTGAAGGACAGGTTTATGCTTGTTTTCAGCTAATTCTTTCCATTTATGAGTATGAGAATTTGCACGAATGCCATGTGTGGATATAACATAGTCAGTGTTATGACAAGGTGACAAGAAACTTTAGAAAACCGAATAACAATCTGTCAAAAATAGGATAAGAATTACTTGAAAACAAATGAGACTCCACGCTTCCTAGGGGCATGAACTCATAAACAAGAACCCTGTGGTCATCTTCACAACAATAGCCGATCAACTTCACTAAATTTGGGTGAGAGAGCTGTCCAAGAAATATAACCTCAGCCTGCAAACACGGACAAAAACTTCATATCTGAAAACAGCAAAGCAAAGCATGCCAAAACTGAAATAAATGCTTTTATCATTATATATTCAGAAATAGTAGGTTAATCACCAGCCACTCCCTATGGCCCTGGAAGCTATTGTCACCATCATGGACCTTAACAGCAACCCTCAGGGGCTCTTCTATCTCTAACCCTTCGCGGAGATCCTTGGTGATGAAACCTTTGTAGACTCTGCCAAATCCACCACCCCCTAGTAATGAATCTTGCCTGAAATTTTTGGTAATTCTCTTGAGCTCCTCAAATGTGAATGCTATCAAAGGATTGCGGGCTGTATCCTTTCTCAGCGCCTCCACTTCTTTCGGGTTGGATGGTAGCTGGCAGTCCTCCTTTTCAGTTCTCTCCGATGGGCTCTGAATTTTGGGAGATTCTGCAGAAAACAAATAGGCAAGTCAAATATGGGGACTGAAATACAGGATGCAGATTATTCAGAAACTTTGTAAAATCAGTTACCAAAATATGAACAAGAATTTCATATGGCAGAACAAAAGTATCTGAACATTACATGGAATAGCCATAAAATCAACTGTCAAGGTTAGAAAAAAAGAATCATGGGATTGGATCAGATTAAACATTAGGACTGATTTTTTGCGAAGAAAATATTCAGTACTGAAATAGCTGTAATTGGATTAAACAAGAGCAGGGAACATCTATCAAGATGAGAGAACATTCTCTCTCTCTCTCTCAAAAAAAAAAAAAGCAGCAGTTTTATTAATGCCTAAATTGAGGGGATCAAATAAATATCTGAAACTTCTGCATATTACAGTTGAAGTTACATAATCACAGAGATCAAACCAAAGATATAATAGTGGTACCTGATTTGGTTGCATTGGAAGAAACCCTGTTAAAGTATGGATTCCCCTTAAACCAGCAATTACCCATAGTGCACGGATCCTAAAGAAGAAACTCTGTCTGGTACTCTGTCTCACCAAGAACACCAAGAACAGAAAAGGAGGCAAAAGAGTGCTTGTAGTAAAGCTGATGGGTTGATGGTTTTCTTATTTAGCAACGGATGAGCACCAAAAAAACAAGAATGACACCAATATATAATCCCAGACCTATGAATCGCTCTCAGGAACCAAACCAAGAACAGGCCCTCCTGAAGATCAGCCCTAGTTGTCAGCATGAAACCAAGGAAGGAGGAAGAACGCTGGTGCGAGAGAAGGTCCAAATTTTTATTCTCCTGAAAGCTACAGAGAAGGCACAAGCACAAAGGAAAGCCTCAAACGAAACATCCCTTTCTCTATTGAATGGAAACAAAACGCCAAGGTGGAAAAGAAACGGAACAGCTGAGTGCTGGTAGTGGTAGTCCGTTTCCTCTATATGCAATCCTTATATGGATGGCATAAATATTGCATTTAAGAAGCGTATGGAAGATTTTTCTTTTTCTGCATTTATTTATATTTTCCTCTATGCATTTCTGGGGGTTGGCTTGTGGAGGAGAAGAAAAAGGGGATGGGAAATGCAGCGACCAGACATCACGTAAAGGCCCCAGAGCACCAAGACGAGGGTGCACTCGAGTTTGAGTGGGGCAATGGGGATTGCCGTTGTGGCTATCTCTGTCTCTCACGGCTCCCCTGCAATCATCCTAGATTCCACTGTCTTGGCCCTGAGGAGGGCTGAGGCCCTTGACCTTGGTTGCTTTGCCCTCACTCCTTTCCGATTTGCTTTCTGGGCTGTGGTTGGGACTTGCAAGGAATGCACTCATCTAGCGCCATCTGCTTGATCTTTCAGGGATATGAAATGATGGGGTTTCTTGGTGGAACGGCGGTGGTGGTGGTGCCCATCTCACCCCCACTAACCAATAACTGTAGCCACAGGTGAGACTAATCACTGCACTAATTATATCTCCCCCATTTCCTTGCTCCAAGGAATTTTCTAATCTTCTCGTGGAATTTGCTTTCTTTCCCCTGTGATGATGACAACCTTTACTGCTGGGCAAGTGGATGTCTGGATCACGCAGCCAGTTTCCTCCTACGAATTTTCTCCAGGGGAAATGTTGCAATCCTCGCAGAGTTGTGTTGCAGTGGGAATTGGCTTGGGCGACTCACTCGGCGTTGCTTCTTGGCCGCTCTTTTGGCTTGGGTGGGCTTGGGAGTGAGGGCGAGACCTGGACCGTTGCCAGTCTTCCAAGTTCAGCACCCACCAGGCACCACCAACCATTACATCTGTTCCTTCCCACCGCATTTGGTCTGAAATGTTTCCCCTCTGTCTAAGCTGGGCGCGTCAACATCACTATCTTTTTCCTAGCCAATTGCCATGCTTAGGTTTGGTTGATCTCGTTAATTAAGGTCAATAAAGGTGCACGGCTTTGGATTGTTTAGGATGGCGCTTCGTCTGGGCAACAAATTATAACACAAAGGGCCCATCACTGGAGACAGTAACAGTTATGCTGTTTTGACATGTGAGGGATATAGTTGCAGAAACATCCCGTTTCAGCGGTAGCTAGTGATCCTGCATCTTCATGGGGAGGTGGCTGGCGTTTATGTCCCCTGGAGGTTCAGCAGCATAGCGTGAACTACTTGTTTCCATGAACATAAATAATTTCTCATTGCATTCCCTGTCAAACTGTAATATTGGCAAAGAAATGAGCGTGTCGACTGGTGTGCACAATATGCTTGGGGATAACCTTGTGCGATCACCACACGTTCGGTTGATTGCTTGTGAGACTTCGTGGTGTTAGTGCTAGGTTTGCATATACACCGTTAGGCCGCTCAGTTTTGGGTTCACCATGGCCTAAAAAGGGGGGACTTAAATTCTCGGTGATGGGACTGTGTGTGTGAGATCCGGCTAGTAAAATCTATCATGCTGTCCATTTGATGTTTTTCCTAACTACGTCGGCATCAGTAGCTCTGACTGTCTGACATATTATAAGAGAATATAATTGGAGGAATATTAATATATTGCATTGGGCCTCATGGGCTGATTATATAGAGTACATGGGACTAACATCTCACATGATTAGGCAATGTGGTACTATTCCTAATACTCTAACAGCCCCTAGGCTACCAGCCGAACAGGCTTGGTGCCGGCCCATAGTAGGCCCCTTAAGCGCCTATTCTAACACACCCCCTCAGTCGAAACGTCAGCCACTCTGCACGTTTAGACTGGACCTGAACTCCGTGAACACTGAAGTAGGCAGCCCCTTGGTGAAGATGTCTGCATATTGCGAAGCAGTAGGAACATGCAAAACACGAAGATCACCAATAGCAACTCGCTCCCGGACGAAGTGAAGATCGATCTCAATGTGCTTGGTGCGCTGATGTTGCACCGGATTGGAGGACATGTAGACGGCACTGATGTTGTCGCAGTACACCAGTGTGGCGCGCCGAAGAGGGGCACGTAGCTCCAAGAGAAGCTGTCGCAGCCAAGTCGCCTCTGCAACTCCGTTAGCCACTGCGCGATACTCGGCTTCAGCACTTGATCTTGACACTGTATTCTGGCGCTTGGATGACCAGGAAACAAGATTGTTGCCGAGGAACACTGCATAGCCCGAGGTGGACCTGCGAGTGTCCGGACAACCAGCCCAGTCAGCGTCGGTGTAGACAACAAGATCAGTCGTAGTAGACGGTCGCAGCAGAAGACCGAGGTGGAGCGTGCCCCGAATATAGCGAAGAATCCGCTTCAGGGCAGCAAGGTGAGGCACTCGAGGGTCATGCATGTGAAGGCAAACCTGCTGAACAGCATATGCAATATCTGGGCGAGTGAATGTCAAGTACTGAAGAGCTCCTGCAAGACTGCGAAAGTCTGTAGCATCAGACACTGGGCCCCCCTCAGCTGCAGCAACCTTGGAGTTGGTGTCAACTGGAGTAGAGCACGGCTTGCACTCAGCCATCCCGGCGCGATCTAAGATATCCAGCATGTACTGTCGCTGTGAGAGCAGAAGTCCATCGCCGCATCGTTGAACATGCATCCCGAGGAAGTGATGTAGTTCACCAAGATCTTTCATGGCGAACTCCCGCTGAAGAGCTGAGATGATCCGCCGAAGAGAATCTGAAGACGAAGCTGTGAGGACAATATCATCAACGTAAAGCAACAGGTAGGTTGTGTCTGATCCGCGCTGATAGATGAAGAGAGAAGTGTCTGACTTGGCTTCAACAAACCCAATGGACAGCAAGTAAGAAGCCATCCGACTGTACCAAGCACGAGGAGCCTGCTTCAAGCCATAGAGCGACTTCTTTAGAAGACAGACAAAGTCGGGATGAGCTGCATCTTCAAATCCGGACGGCTGCTGACAATACACTGTCTCAGTCAAGTCGCCATGAAGGAAGGCGTTCTTCACATCCAGCTGGTGAATGGGCCAGCGACGACAGAGCGCCAAGGAGAGCACCGTGCGAACAGTGGCAGGCTTCACGACAGGGCTGAAGGTTTCATCAAAATCCACACCAGGCCGTTGGGTAAAACCACGAAGAACCCAACGCGCCTTATACCGCTCGAGGGTGCCATCAGACTGAAACTTGTGCTTGAAGATCCACTTCCCAGTGACAACATTGGCCCGAGGCGGACGAGGCACAAGGTCCCAAGTGCAGTTCTGTAGGAGAGCACTGTGTTCTTCTTCCATAGCTGCTCGCCAATTGGGGTCGGCAAGAGCACTACGGAAGGTCTTCGGCACCGGTGAGAGAGGCACGGTGTGGTAGATAGAAGGCATCCTGAAGCCGCTCTTTGATCGTGTGCCCATGGGGTGCTGGTTGGCTGCCGGAGGAGCAGGAACCGCCCCTTTGGGCAGCGGGGCAGCAGGAGCAGCAGTGGGGGCGGCCGGTGCAGCAGCCGGGCCGGCTGGGGCCGCAGTCGGGGCAGCCGGCAGCTCCCGTTGTCGACGACTGTAGACGTACGTGAAGTCGCTGGTCGGCCGGGGTGGCCGAAGGGGTGGGAAACCTGGTGGTGGCCCACGGGGTGCCTGAATAGACACCGGAGAACCCGAGGAAGACGAGCCTGCACGCAGCGCGTCGGGCAGCTCCAGGGCCGCGCGTGGCGCGGAAGAGAGACTCCTGGTGGCCGCGCGTGGCGCGGTGGACGTCCCTGACACCCGCAGGGCGGGGGGAACGTAGAGTGCGGGCGTCCGAGGATCCTCAGCATCCTCGGGAGGCTCCAGGGGCGCCCCAGGCACGGCCGCACGGGGACCGGCAGGGGCGCGGGTGGCGTCGAAGGTGCTGGAGGGAGTCCCTGCAGGTAAACGCTTGTGCGACGGTCCAATAGGAGCGGGCACAATGTCAGTACTGTCATCGGCAAGAAACTCGAGGTCTGCTGGAGTACTGGGACCATGACGCTCAGCGAAAGGGAAGGCCGTTTCATCGAAGATGACGTGCCGGGAGATGATGACTCTATTGGATGATAGGTCAAGGCAGCGGTACCCTTTATGATGAGCTGAATAACCTAGGAAGACACACAGGACAGACCTAGGAGCAAGCTTGTGAATAGCAGTGGCGGACATGTTGGGGTAGCATTTGCAACCGAAAACTCGCAGATGATCATATGTGGGTGGCTTGCCAAATAAGGCAAGATGAGGTGTGGAGAACTCTAGAGTCTTGGTGGGCAATATGTTGAGGAGAACAGTCGCCGTGGAGAGAGCCTCCGCCCAGTAGGAGGGAGGCATGGACGCCTGAAAGAGTAGGGAGCGAACAACATTATTTGTAGAGCGAATAATGCGCTCAGCTTTACCGTTCTGAGGCGAGGTGTAAGGGCAAGACATGCGAAGGTGGATGCCCTGGGTGAGGAAGAAGTGGCGGGTGCTGGAGTTGTCAAACTCTTTCCCGTTGTCGCACTGGACGGCTTTGACGCGGGCGCCAAACTGAGTGGAGGCGTGGGCGATGAAGTGAGCAAGCGTGCTGAAAGTGTCAGATTTAAGTCGTAAAGGAAATGTCCACAGATAATGAGTGCAATCATCAAGTATGACCAAATAGTATTTATAACCAGAGATGCTGACAACTGGAGAGGTCCATAAATCACAGTGAATAAGATCAAACTTGCTAGACGCACGAGAGGTGGACACATGAAAGGGTAGACGAACATGACGTCCTAGCTGACAAGCATGACATAAATCTGAACAATCCTGAATAGAAAAAGACACACTAGACGCTAGCTTTGACAAGGCCTCATGACCGGGGTGCCCAAGACGCCGATGCCACAGTGGAGAGGAGCCCTGAGCGGCAAAGGAGAGTGCTAGTGGAAGGCGAAGTGGGTACAGTGGCCCGGAGCTATTACACCTGACGATCTCTTTCCGAGACAGAAGAACCTTCACAGAACAACCAGCGGGGTCAAACTCAACAGAACAATTATTGTCAATAGTGAATTGGCGAACAGAGATAAGATTCTTAATAATTTGTGGCGACACAAGAACATTATTAAGACGTAGAGAAGGTGATAACTCTGTGGAGCCAGTTGCAATGACAGGAATAAGGGAGCCATTACCGACAATAATAGATGAAGGGTTAGGGTACCGCGAAGGTTGAGTATGTGAAAGAGAAGAAGACTGAGCTGTCATGTGTGAAGAAGCACCTGAGTCGAAGTACCACTCATTGTTCGAAGGAGGGGTCAGCGACGTCGTGCTGAATGACGCCGCGAGGTCCGTCGGGTCCCAGGAGGGGAGACCGGTCATAGGGTTGTAATACCCCGGAGCGACCCACTGACCGGCAGCCTGCTGGTGGGCAGCAACAAGCGCCTGCTGCTGGTGTTGTGCCTGCTGCTGCGCCTGGAGGTGAGGAGGCACCGAGATGGGCGCCAGAGGTGGTCGAGGGCCCCCTGGCCACATCTGGATGGAGCCGGACCAGGGGTTGTAGAAGCTCGGCCAAGGGCGCCCCCCTCCGGCCTGCTGCTGCTGCTGTCCAGCAGCTTGCTGCTGCTGGTTGTTGCCGGTAGGAGCCTTGGAACCCTGTCCTGAAGAGCCGCTGCTGCCCTGACCTTTGCTGCCGCCGCCGCGCTTGTTGCGGCGGTTGTTGGAAGGCTTGGAGCCCCCGCCACCGCCTCCAGAACCGGTGCTGGACGAAGGAGGAGCTGCTGTAGGAGTCGTAGTGGCAGCAAGGGCAGCTGCTGGAGTCTCCTTGCGGTTTGCCATGGTGAGTTCCTCGAGGATGAGGTCCTCACGGGCCTCCAGGAACGTGGGGAAGGGCTTGGCGCGGCGTAGCAGGGTGCCGACGTGGGCGAAGCGCTCGTTGAGGCCGCGGATGACGTTGAGGACGAGGGTGCGGTCGGTGATGACCTCGCCGAGGGCCGTGAGATCATCGGCCATCTTCTTCAGCTTGCGGCAGAAATCGGTGACGGAGAGGTCGCCTTGGACGAAGTTGCGGAACTGCGTCTCCAGCTGAATGGAGCGGGCCTCCCGATTTCCGAGGAACTGCGACTCGACGGCGAGCCAGGCGTGACGAGCTGTGGAGCCCTGGGCATGGATGATCTCGCCAAGATCGTCCGTGAGCGTGGCGATGATCCAAGACTTGACGACGCAGTCCATCCGGGCCCAATCGGGGGAAATTGGGACTGGAGGCTCTTCGCGGACATGGCCCTGAAGTGAAAACTTGCCGAGGATGAGCAGGAATTGATCGCACCAACGGTTGAAGTTACCGGAGTCGACGTCGAGGACGGTGGTGACGTGGTTCCGGATGTTGCTGACGGCGACCGCCTGGGAGTGAAGCTGGAGCAGCGCCACGGCCTCGTGGTGGAGCATGGCCGCTCGGAGATCGGCTGGCGGAGAGGCGCCTCCAGGCGGTGGAGAGGCGCCGCCCGATGGCTCAGGTGCGAGTGCAGCAGCGGCGGCTGCGCGTTCCATGGCCGCGCGCGCAAGGGCTTCGCTGGCGCGCAGGGCGGCGTCGTCTCGCTCCTTGGCCGCGGTTGCAGCCTGCTGCTCGGCCTCGAGAGCGCGTGCCAGAGCAGCATCACGCGCCTCCTCCTTGGCCACGCGCTGACGCTCCAGGCGCTGCGCGGTGGCGGCGGCTTCGCTGGCCTGCTCATTGGCGAGGCGGCGAGCGACCTCGTCACCCTGGAGCGAGGTGGCGGAGCTATCTTCGTCGCCCTTGGGGGTTGTTGGAGAGGACGACCCCATGGGCGGGCTGCGCGGCTGTGTGCCGGCGCGCGAGGGCGCTGCGCGGCTGGTGCCGGCGTGCGTGGGGTGGGTTGGGCAGCGGAAGACCTAACCTAGTTTGATACCATATAAGAGAATATAATTGGAGGAATATTAATATATTGCATTAGGCATCATGGGCTGATTATATAGAGTACATGGGACTAACATCTCACATGATTAGGCAATGTGGTACTATTCCTAATACTCTAACAGCCCCTAGGCTACCAGCCGAACAGGCTTGGTGCCGGCCCATAGCAGGCCCCTTAGGCGCCTATTCTAACACATATAAACTCAGCCTGTATTTGGATTTTGTATGGCTACATGAACCCTGAGGGTGCCGACAGATTTTGTCCGTGATTGGTGCTAAAAGAAGCTATTTGAGTAGATTGACTATACCATTTCATGACACTTGGTGATGTTTTGATGGGTTAGAATCTTGCCTGTAGTAGGTCATTTTGTCATTTTATCAAAACAGCACACTTTGGGTTTTATTTTCCTATGCTTAAAAGCTACAGGCCTTTACAAGCCACATTCTTTTTACTCCTGCATTTTGATAGTACCAAGTCAAAGAAACAGGCTCCACTTGGGTTTCCTTTAGTTGTCTGATCCTAGAAAGCCCTAAAGGTAACTTCATTTGTTGGCCGCACTAGAAAAAATCATTGTCTAGATTCTCCTACAAGGCAGCTTGCACAAGTAGTGTTTGTGAAACTTGTCATTTGGGAATTAAAATCCTATTCATTTAGCTCTAGTTGTTTAGTATGAGCTCTGATGGTACTGTATTCCTTTTTGTTGTCCTGAATCCTGATTATAACCTACAGCCTAGGTCATGCCTTTATCATTTTTTCTTCCTTTTTTCTCTTGAACACTGCAGGAGAGTTGTGTATCATCATTATATTGAGAAGAAAAGAGAAGAGGTTAGAACCCATACAATACCCATTGCTCACACAAAACAGAACAGATTGTACCTACTTGCCAGTTGCCACTCTAAGTAAACACAACCAGACCTCGATCAGCATTCTTCTTCCTTTTTGCTCCTACTACATCCCTTCTGTCAATGTTTAGACAACTTACTGACATGGAATCCAATTTCAGTTAATAGTTTCTACCTTGTAAGCTCGGGGCACACTCTTACTTTTCAAGTTTGGTGTTCTGCTGATTTTTTTTATGATTCAAGGGCAGTCACCCCATGTCCGTTGCATTGCATCAGCACAGTACTTATAAGAGTTTAGATTAAAGTGGTTACAAGACGTTAAAAGTTTGACTCGAAACAACAAGCTCTAGCCCTCTGAAGCCAGCTTAACAGATCATGACTTACAGATCTGTTGGTTAATACAAATTATAGCAGCAAGATTTAAGGGGTTGATTGCAGTGTAGTTTGTAGTCTCTGTTGGTTAGCTTCTGGGTTGGTCTGATAATAGCACCTCTCTCTCTCTCTAGTTTCTGTTGGTTGCTTATTTTATTTTTAGGGACCAGCTGGGGCAAGGAGCCTGCCTGAACATAAACTATTTCGTTGAGACCAAGAAAGAAGGGTTGGCGAGATTTTTTTCTTCTGATTGGGATCTGTAAATACTTATTTTCTTCCATGTTCAGGGTCAAGTGCCAAAACATGTTTATTCTCAAAGAAACATGTGCGACTCTCTTGTTTATTCTCAAAGAAAATATGTGCATGGTCAAGCGCCGAAAACATGTTCAGTTGAGTTTCCCCCTTTCCTCAAAAGGTAATATTTTGTAGGCTTTCATCTGAAATATCGAATTCAGGAGAGTTTACTTTCTGAAATACACAATGGTCCATCGACTTGAAAAACCGTTATGTTGATCTGTGGTTCTGTAGGGTTGTATAGAATCTTACTGTCTGCTTATCTTGAACATTTCGGTCTAATGGTTTACAAAACTTGTGACAGTCATATGTTTATCATTAACCAAAGTTCTGTATTTTTCTTATATCATAGTCAAAACTCAAAACATTTTCAGGAAAACTCCAAATTATATTCCCCTTTGTGTTTATCCATTATGATATCATGTGTAGAACTTTGACAAGTCTGTTTCAGAAGGCTTTTGGATAGATAAATCTAGCATGTTCAGGGAAACCAAATGCTACCAAGGATCATGCTATCATCCTGATTATGTGTGAAAACACATACACAAGCAGAACGGTGCTCCATCTCTATATTTTGCAGTAGACAAAATACATACTGCAATATCATCCAACGGGTGCCTTATTTTGGCAACAATGCTCTGCTTCATGATGGGTTCCAAAAGACAGTTTAAAAGAACTAAGGAGTTCATGCTGTCATAAAAGGAAAATTTTGTGTACTGGGAATCCTTTTGCAGCAGATAAGGAGGTGTTGTTGCCTGTTTGGTATTCATGCAACCATGAACGGAAACTTGCGTAACACCAATGCCATGCAAATCCTTGTGGGGGCATATAAGGCGGTATAATTGTCTGTTTGATCTTCAGGAACTCCACAAAAGGTACATTTGCCATTATCAATCCATCCTCAGATGTATCTGCTTTGTTATTGTTCTGTGCCTCCCGTGAAGCCAAAAGAACATTTTGTATATGGAGCCTTGGAGGGTGCACAGGTATTCCTTCAGTTGGATTGACCATAATTGACATGTATGGATATGATGCAGCCATTGAACATGTCAACATGGATAACCAAACACATGTGGGAACCATTCTTTTTTCCTATGTTGCATCGAATGATGCAAAATTCATGTAATAATGCATCTAAAAGATGAAAAGATTGACGGTCGGTGAAGCATGCTGGTAGATCTTTTTGGTGAAGTGAACAAATATGATGAACCAAACTCACGCCAAGGGTGTGTTTGTTAAGACTCATACTGCATGTTTGATGCTTTTTTTTACCTGCAATGACACTGAATAGTTGCCTCCGGATATGGTTTTTATCTGTGTTTTATTGATACATAGTAAACTCAGGTTTCCTTTTTTTGCTTCCATCTCTTTTGTAATTCTGAGTTTCATATTCTTGTGAACCATAATGACGTGTATAAGGATCTGTTTCAGCTCACTTATGCCCCTTAAATATTATGTTAATCATTGTTACAAGTCAGCACACAATGGGAAAAAAGTGTTGCTCTATGAGCATTCTTGTTGATTGTATGCAAGACATAGCCCCTTTCTTTTTTAAGATCTGACAAAGCCGTATGCAAGACATACCCTGGATGGGAGGTTTACTGAGTATGGCGCATGCTAGATGCACCACTCAACCTTTTTTTTATAAGTCAGGCAGGTTACAAGCTGCTGAAATATATAAGCTGATATTAAGGTTGAATGACTACAAATTAGGCCGCGTGAAGGATCAAACCATAATTAAAGAAACACGGTCCATGCTGACTAAGTATTAGTGGTTCCTGTAAGCCACGGGTGTTCATTATTTCTGAGATTTCATTGCTTTTGATTCAGCAGATGCATAATGCTTGCACGGAGTCTGATGGTTACCAGCAGCAACATGTACAATAAACTTTCCTGTTTTACCACGTAAGCTTTCACTTTTTTTGAATCCTACTGTTGCTTAAACATGATTGGCAAGAGACAAGAAAAGCCCTTAATTTCATGGAACACTGCTGAGTAGTCACTGTGTTTTTTTTCTTTTTTGTTTTTGTTTTACAGAAGTATAGTCACTGCAGTTTGCTATAACCTGTATGTTAGGTGTAATGTTTGTCTTGTCGCTAAATTGGATCCTGATTCCTTAAGGTATAATGATATGAGCATATATGTTATCTTCATAACTCAACACTTGCCCATACCTTTGATTCTTTGGAAGTCTGGACCTTTAGCCTTGGAGCTTAGCCTTTTAGTTAGTTAAACTAAAAGCTTGAGGTTAGCCTTTAGAGAATTTCAAAAGCTACAACATTCAGACTTGACTATAGACTCTAGCTGGATCTTGCCTCTTTTGTGTAGGAAGTAAACAAAAACATTAGATCAGATGATTAAAACACGAGGGTGAGAAGGTTAGGTCGCTACGAATCAGCTTAGATCTGTTAGTTATCTTACACACTGTACAGTAGCTAGACTCTGTACTTAACTCGATAGGCCTAATCATCGCATCAGTGATCCTATGGACTAGATCACTAGATGAATAAGGCAGTGGGCATGATGGCAGCCATGGAGGGCTGTCAGAGCCAATTGTAGCTTTGCAAAGCTTGTCTTGCAAGCACCCTACAGCACGGCAAGAACACATGCCCCCACAGAATGATATGCTATGTCCTTTGTCTATCTCCCTATATATACCCCTGCCATTCCAGTAAATCCATCGTGTAAAGACAATGGCAGTTTTTCTGCTGCTGCTTGTTGTTTTCTCTCTTTACCTTTGCAATTTATCCCAGTCCAAACTACTCCAGCATCTCATGCAGAGTACTATTTTTCATAGAGTTCTCAGTCCTTTTTATCTTTTGATCAAATCATGCTGTTCACATTATGTATTCTGTATTTCTGTTGCCTTGCAGGTTCACATTGTGTACTTGGGCCACAACAATGGCCTCAGTCCTTCTCTAACTACACATTCTCATCTGCAACTTCTGTCGAGAGTCTTTACAAAGTAATTGTTTCTCTTTTCTCCTGCTGTAGTTGGTGTACAAATTAAGGGAACTACCAAAATACATGTGGAGCTTCTAGTAAATTTGATTTAATATAGACGTTGTGCATAAACTCCATACTTTGTTAAACAGTTCTAATCTATAATTTTCCTCAGTCAATATACCTGATGTGTTGCTGGATAAACAAACACTTCAATCAATAAAATATAAAAGAATAATGCAAGTTAAGCTATTTCTGCAAATTTTATCGTGACCGTTACATTTGTTTACTGCTTTAGACTATTATGATCATCACCTCATTTAATTTAGACACACGTAGTCTGATTGGTATTTTTTTTTATTAAAGACTCTTATGCACTCGACATTTCAGGCCAGATGAAGCAAGGGAAGCTATTCTGTACAGCTACAGCTGTGGATTCTCTGGTTTTGCTGCATTGCTCAATTCAACACAGGCTGCCACATTGTCTGGTAAGGAGTTATTTGTCAGAACATACATGCATCTACCTCGTAATGCACAGTTCACTGTTGACGTGCACTTGCAAGAAAGCTCATGATCATCACAAAGCAGGAACTCGAAGGGGTCGTATCAGTATTCAGGAGTCGGATGCTGGAGATCCATACAACAAGGAGCTGGGATTTCATGGGCCTCCAGCCTGCACATGCAAATGGAAACAATCGTCCGAAAGGCATTTGAAATTTGGAGACTGATGTGATCGTCGGCTGTCCTTGATACTGGTATTTATTCATGCCCCTGCAGCGCTGCCAATCCTGCATTTGCAGGGTTTTATTTTCCTAGAAACACGAAATCATATTTTTCCTGCACTTTGTTGATAACAACCTGGAAAAAATGGTTTCCAAATATTCATCCAGAAAGTTGCTGGAGATAAATTAGATAATTGAGTGGCTGATCCCTCTCACACCTGCATAGAATTGAGCAACCTTGACATGAAAGATAGAATGATTAGTATGATCCCAGCACAGCATGACCTGTGCAAAGATGAAATTCATATTTTTGTAGCACTCATTCGTGTTAGTTGTTGCAAAGTGTGGTCCTTGACATTCCACTTGGATGCTTTGAGAAACATTTGAGCTTTTCATGTGCCCTCAGGAGTGTGGCCTGAATCCGAGAGCTTCAGGGATGACCCCCACTACGGCCCCATCCCGTCGTCATGGAAGGGCACGTGCGTGAAAGGCGACGAGTTCGATCCGGCCACCGCGTGCAACCAGCAAGCTCATCGGCGCGCGCTACTACCTGAAAGGCTTCGAGCAGCGAGCTGGGCCCGCTGAACACCAGCGACGGGTCGGAGTACCGGTCGCCGCGCGACCGCGTCGGGCACGGCACGCACACGGCGTCCACGGCCGTCGGGGAGCGTGGCGCCCAACGCCAGCTACTTCGGCCTCGGCCACGGCGCCGCCCGCGGGGGCGCGCCCAGGGCGCGGCTCGCGGTGTACAAGGTGTGCTGGTACAAGGACCTGACGGGCCGGTGCAGCGACGCCGACATCCTGGCCGCGTTCGACGAGGCACTGTGCGACGGCGTGCACGTGGTGTCTGCGTCCCTGGGGTCGCCGCCGCCAGCTCATGCCGCTGCTGTCGACGAGCACCGAGATCGGGGCGTTCCACGCGATGCAGCGCGGCGTCGTGTCGGTGTTCTCAGGCCGGGAACGACGGGCCGGACGCCTCCATGGTGCAGAACGTGTCGCCGTGGGGGCTCACCGTCGCCGCCAGCACCATCGACAGGAGGTTCCCGACGGTGATCACGCTTGGGAACAACGCCTCCATCGTGGTGGGGTTTCTTTCTGCTCCTACGTACGTGCTCGTGCGGCGTAATCCGTAATTTCATGTGCATGATGGATTGATCATATAGCGTGCTTGGCCTACATGGTTGCGCAGGGGGAGAGCTTCATTGTGAAAGCCATGAAGAATGATCTGGTAGATAGCAGCAGCGTCTTCGCCGATGGGTAATCTGTGATCTCTCTCACACTCTCTGATAGCCTGCTCCCATCTCACCATCTTTTTTTCTGCATTTTGTGGACGAAGGACGTGCACATTCGATCAGCTGATCAACCGCACAGCGGCATCAGGGAAGATCGTGCTGTGCTTCGCCACGATGGGAACGGTGTCCAGCGACGGCGCGGCGCTGGCGGTGTATGCCGGGAACGGCGCCGGCGTGATCTTCGCCGACACCCTAAGCCGGAAATCGAGCCAAGACAGCTTCTGGCCGACGGTCCACGTGGACCTGTACCAGGGCACTCAGATCCTCTACTACATCCGCGACTCCAGGTGCGTGGGTGAAGAACTCATCAACTCAATCATGGACCAAGCAAACCCGCTTTCTAACCGAGCACAACCCCTGCGGTCGCAGCAATCCGACGGTGCACATATCTCCGAGCAAGACGGTCGTCGGCGAAACGCCGGCGCCCGCCGTGGCGTACTTCTCTTCCAGAGGGCCGAGCTCCGTCTCTCCAAAGATCCTCAAGGTACCCGTTACCCGCAAATGAACAGCACCGTACCTGAGCAAATGTGGCCCGCAGTGGGCTCAGCCCATTGCAGGTAGGTTAGTCGTGAGGATTCTTACGCTGGTGTGGTGCGTCCTGATCATGGTAGCCCGACGTGACCGCCCCCGGAGTGAACATACTGGCGGCATGGCCGCCCAAGTCGTCGCCGACGGTAATCCCCCTGGACAAGCGCTCGACGGAGTGGAACTTCGACTCCGGCACGTCCATGTCGTGCCCGCACGTCTCCGGCATCGCCGCGGTCATCAAGTCCGTCCACCCGACCTGGTCGCCGGCGGCCGTCAAGTCCGCCCTCATGACCACAGGTACAGTAGTTTCTACAGGCCGGTGTCCTAGCTAGCACTAATAACTGTAAGTAGTAATTACGGAAAGTAAGCTTTGCATCGATCAGGAATTTCCCGTCTTTGTAATGCCGTCTTTGCAGCGTACATGTACGACGACACGTCGGACGTGATGCAGGCCGGCGGGACGGTGAAGGCGGCGGACGCCTTCGACGTGGGCGCGGGGCACGTGGACCCGCTGCGCGCGCTGGACCCCGGGCTGGTCTACGACGCGGGCGCGCGCGACCACGTGCTGTTCCTCTGCAGCCTGGGCTACACGGAGTCCGCGATCCGGAACATGGTGCTCCCTTGCCCGGCGCTCGACACGAGCTGCCCTTCCGGCGGCGCGGCGGCGGCGGCCCACGCGGACCTCAACTACCCGGCCATCGTGCTACCGGACCTGGGCGGCACGGTGACGGTGAAGCGGACGGTGACCAACGTGGGCGCGAACCGGGACGCCGTGTACCGCGTCTCCGTGGCCAGCCCACAGGGCGCACGCGCCGAGGTGTGGCCGCGGGAGCTGGCCTTCTCCTCGCGCCACGGCGGCGGCGGCGAACAGGCCTCCTACTACCTGACCGTCACCCCCGCGAAGCTGTCCCGCGGCCGGTTCGACTTCGGCTGAGGTGGTGTGGTCCGACGGCTTCCACCGCGTCCGTACGCCGCTCGTCGTCAGGGTGACCAACCTGCCTGGACGACGGCGTCCAGGTCCAGGACCGCCAACGCCACGGGCGACGTGCACGGCGTCCGACGGTTCCCAGGCCGCAGCCGCCGTAGCCTCCCTAGCTGCCAGCTGCCTCCGGTTCTTGGCAGGCGGCTCACTGGTCTGAGAGCCTGTCACTGTCCAGATTTCAGATATTTCGCGCGCGGGTTAGCTGTGTGGACTACGCTTCGTACCGAGACTTTTCGCGTCCATTTCTTGGGATCCTCTCGTATTGTGTATTGGTATTTTGTCTTTTGATGAAAAGATGGTTGTGTACTCCTGGTAGTAGTGTGTGTGAGCGTGGCATTGGTCAAGGCAGAACTACTGCCACGGAATTCCATGGCGTCGCTGTCAGTGGACCGATACTTGTGCAGCGTGTGCAGGAGCCCAGTCAGAGCCATCATGCCCTGATTATTGTATGACAGTACCTTGATGATTCACCTTGAGGTTTGAGCCCGGTCAAAACTTTACGTCACGTCGCATTGAATGTTTGATACATACACGAAGTATTAAATATAGATTAAAAAAATAACTAATTGTACAGTTTACGACTAATTTGCGAGACGAATCTTTTAAACCTAATTAGTTCAAAATTTGACAATAAAGTGCTACAGTAATACATGTGTTAATATTGGATTAATTAGGCTTAATGAATTCGTCTCGTGGTTTACTGACGTATTCTGTAATTTTTTATTAGTATCCAAACACCACATGCGATCCTCCATTTAACATCCGATGTGACATCCCAAAACTTTACAGGCTGAATCTAAACAAGGCCTTAACCCTTTTTTTTAAAAAAAAATATTCATTTACCCATATGGACGACGTAAACCAGACTTTAGACCATTTTTCTCGACGTCGTGACCTATGGCACCGAGGTAACACGTCTCGGTGCCATAGGTCACGTCGCCAAGATAGGAGGTTCGGAATGACATGGCCGGCGATGTGGCGATGACGTGGCCATAGCTCAACGCAACGATTCACGGCACCGAGCTCGCCGCCGTAAGTCATGGCGCCGAGCTACTGACCCTGCTGTTGCACGTGCCCCAACAGAGAGGAGAGGCGCATGGAGACCCGTGACCCGTGTGCACGCGCCCCAATGGAGAGAGGAGAGGCACAAGGAGAACTTTTTGTTGCATGCTTTCCATGGAAAAGAGAGCAGGAGGCACAGGAGTCCTCGGTCCTGTTACTACATGCGTATGCACGAGAGAGAGCAGGAGGCACGGGCAGCGCAAGCTGCACTGTACGTGTACGCTGCCACACACATTAAAATTTTCAACCGCATGCACTCGGCTCTTTTACTTCCCCAAAACATGCGGCGAGAAAACAAAGCATGTTTTGGCCAGTAATAAATGTGATCAAGAGAGTTAAGATTTCTTGGTCTTTGTGAAAATTTCTTATGTGCCTCTAAAATTAGAATGGAGTGAGTATTATTTACTGTTAAGAGTAGAGAGAACGAGACAGATCAATCGATGCAAAATGATGTCTGTGTATTCCATTGAATAGTATTGTACATATATATACATAGTCCATGTAGACAGTTACAAGTGTGAAAGAGAGAAATGTGTGAAAAGACACCTCTTGGGATTATTCCCTAATTGATCATAAATAATAATTCTCAACATTTACAATAAACATACTTGTGTTACACAATTATTCTACATATTTTTTTCTCCTTGTTTTAGCTACCCCTTCATTGAAAAATGAGGTATATATTTAAATCAAATCAATTCTTTATAAAATCAACTAAATTTATAAAAATTTAGGTGCATAGACCCAGAAGAGATTAATTGTGAGTTAAGTCTTCTCGTTTAGGTGCTCCAGCAACTTACTTTGCTTACTCAGCGCTAAACTGCTCAACCCCCTCCCTACATGGCTGCATGCAATTTGCAAAGCCATTCAGGCGCAAAAAGCGTTCCCACACCGACCGCTGGATGCAGATTTTGCGACTCTCCAAACGAAACGAGCAGATCAAAATACATATGCAGTTACAGAATCGGTATATTATTAATACGTACATGTTATGCTCTAAGCTTAAATGTGAACATGATAGGAGGAACCCACATTTTGGTAAATTTCTTTTTATAAAATATAGTTAATATTGGTCTTGATTTGTAGATAGAATTATAATTATAAGGAGAACAGAGGTTCAATCAGATTATGAATTAAATATATGGTTAATAACTATGGTGATCTGAAAATTCTTTCTTAGGGCGCGTTTAGATGCAAAAAAATTTGGGTTTTGGCTACTGTAGCAGTTTCGTTTGTATTTGGTAATTAGTGTCTAATTATGGACTAATTAGGTTTGAAAGTTTCGTCTCGCGATTTCTCACCCAACTGTGCAATTAGTTTTTTTCGTCTACATTTAGTACTCCATACATGTGTCGGAAGATTCGATATGATGAGTACCACGCAAAAAATTTTGGGACTAAACAGGGCCCTAATGAAAAGGAGTTACGTTTACCACCATTCCATCTAGATTCTGACGCCCGTGCATGCACTCCCCACTCCCGTGCTGGTCTTCTCTACTCTCCCTGTGGCGCGTGCAGCAGCTGGGCGTCTGGTCTCTCCGCCTCTCTCCCGTGGATACGCGTGCAGCAACAGTTCTCTCTGCTCTCTGTTGGGGCGCGTGCAGCAGCTGGTGGCTTCACTGGCACACAGGTCACCATGCACCGGCTGCTAGCTCGCTGTCATGACTTACGGCGCCGAGCTCGGCGCTGAGCGTGGCATTAGGCTGTGGCCACGTGAGCGCCACATAGTCAGCCATATTATTCCGGACCTTCAACCTTGGCGCTATGACCTATGATATTGAGACGTGTTGCTTCAGCGCCGTAAGTCACAGCGTCAAGAAAAGAGTTTAAAGTCTGGTTTACGTCGTCCAGAGTAAATGTGAATATTTTTTTTAAAAATGCTAAATTGTATAAAAAAAAAGAGGTTTGGGGGCATCAATTGGGATTTGTGCTCCTCGTGAGACCTCAGTTTGGGGACGCCAGGAGGAAGGGAATTTGTGCAAGGCACGGCAAAGCCCATGGCCAAGCCGTGAGCAACTTGACCACAGTACTGCGTCAGGCCGAGTGCAACTTTCAGAGTGTTTTCAGCACGGAACACACTCCTACTCACCACTGCTAGAACAATACTACTAGTAGTGTTAGGTAAGATCATGTTAAATTGACTATAAAAAGCCTTGTAATTGGGGGCAATTTCCAGCAGCGGATATACTACGCCCAAAACGGGTAGGATGGATGCAGCATACCAGATCCAATCATGAATCATCCATCGAGATGGAGGAATATGAATCTCTAGTCCTTGTCAGGAACGACCACTCTAACGCTGACTCCCTGCGAGGTAGCACTAGACGAGCGGCGATGTGTGCGCATCCTTCCCCCTTCGCCACTTTTCTAAAGCCGTTGCTGATACTGCATGATACATCCATAGCAAAAGGGCAACGGCTGAATTATACACATGGTAATAAAGAGACAAAATTTTCGCCATAGGTTTTTTTTGTGTCACTTATTTTTTGTCCAACCCCAAATCTAGCTCGGTCTCATGCTCAGCCTCAGTATGCCCATCTATATGCCCATCTATTTGCCTTAACCGACCAAGATCAGGAGCGGAGAAGAGAATAGAAAGAAATTCAGGGTTTCAGATGTAAAGATGCCAAAGAGAAAGAAAATATGTGAGGACATTAATAGTTTTAAAAATATATTGGGGTTCCTGATGTAAAATATCCAGAATCAAGTGAGCCTCTCCTGGTCAGTTTTTTTTTTGACCTAGGCCGAATCCTTCGTGTTGGGTCGACTTCGTTGTGGGATGGACCAAGTCCATACAAGCCTTTTTCATTTTCTTTCCTTTTCCCTTTTTCTATAAAAACAAAGATTTTGCAAAATTCAAAAAAAATTATAGAAAAATCAGAAAATGCCCAACCAGTTTTGTTAGCTTAATGAAAATATGATTTATCCATAGATGTTATGAATCTTGTTAAGTTATGCTTCGCCTATATTTGCATCAAATCATCTCTTCATATGTTGCATGCATATAGGTTTGGCGATGACTGAGAACGTGTTAGAAGCAAACCCGGAATACGCGGAGGTGGCCGAGGAGCACGAGGAGGATGTCCTCGTCGTCGGTGTTCCCGAAACCTTAACTAACTTTCCACTATCCGGTTCCTGCCTAAGACAAGCCCTGGTACATAACACCTACTTTTTAGCAATATTTGTTTGTGCATTAAGTTTTGAGAAGATAGATTTACACCATATGATGTAGTTTTGATTATAAATAAAACTTATTTTTATTAAATATGAATTAGTCAATGGTACACCTAATTATTTTATGAACTAGAATCTTGGATAGATTATTGTCTAATGAAATCTAAACAAATGTATTTATGTAATTTCTAATGAGGGCTGTCGTGTGAAAAATCAAGAGAGGTCTCTCGTCGTAATCATTGACGGATAGACCAATCCTTGACACATCGAAAAAAGTTACGGAGGTTGATATGATGCGTCAAAAAGCCACAAAGGTCAATATTGAGTCAGAGAAACACATGTGTAGTATGAAAAAGTAAAGTTATGGTATATTTATATCTAAATAATTATACGCTTTACAATGGAAGAAAAAAATATGTCAAGGTGTATTTTAATTTGATATAGGTTTAATAGGACATTATTATTTATTGTCAGCATTAACTTATATTATGGATGTGACAGTCATCATAAAATAAATTATAAAAGCATAAAATAGATACGTACCATTCACGTTATCGTTTTGCATGAATGTTTAATAATTTTTTTCTCCTGTTGCAACGCACGAGCATATTTGCTAGTAATTCTAATATAATAAGAAGAGTACTATATACGTGTATACGTATTTGTTTCTTTATTATACATGCTATGTATTGTATAGTAGGAGTATTCTAGTAGGCCCCCACCCTTTGATTTGGTGGGTGTGGGTACCAACGGACGCACTTGTTCCGGCATGTCTAAGCTTATTTTAGTTTATTTCAGTTTATTCTCTTATAAAATATTATTGAATCAGCCGAGAATTAGCCACAGCTGGATCAGGATCTGATCCTCGCCAGCGCCGTGCCATACTACGCTTTTATTTGCACTGCGTCGATCGGATCTGATCCTTCTGTCGGCAGATGGATCCCGTGGGCTCACGTGGCCAAGAAGCAGGGGTGGAGACATGCCCCCCCCCCCCCCCCCCCCCCCTAACGTTGCATAGTTTTCACTACTATTTTTAGTATTTCTCACTAATCACTAGAGATTATAAAATAAACAAGCTTTACTAACTAATTTTAGATTGCTTTTCTCAAACGCATCTCTTGATTATCTAATGTTAAGTGGTTAAATAAAATAAATATGTGATGTGCATTGTTGATCTACGAAGAATGTCCCTTCAATTCTTATCTTCAATTTATAGTGTAATATAGTGCATTCCAAAAGAATTAAGACAACTTAAGGAAATCCTTAAATGGCACAAACTCATAGATTTAACTCAATAAGGATCCCCAATTAAGATGTTTTTTTCTCAAATTATGGTATCTTGTTTTAATCAACTTTGTCAAATCTAAGCCTTGACAATATGTAAAATGCATTACATTTCAGTACAAATTTTGAAATTTATAGTGCACTATATATTATAGGATGGAGGGAGTAGCATTTTTCAGATGAAGAGATTAAAGACGATTTATTATAGTTTTTTTAAACTAACATCAAATTCTACAAATTTTTAAACCGACATCAAGATCTAGCGAGGGCACTATATAATTTTTGTCGATACTTAGCGAGCGTCCGGCCCCCCCTATATCTAAATCCTGGCTCCGCCCCTGCCAAGAAGCCACGGACTCACTCCGACTAATCGGAATCGGTGAGGTGATGGAGGTAAGGTCACCGTTCTAGGGAAGAGGTGACAGTACCAAATAATACAAGCAACCAAATAAAAACTAACTTATCCAGGCTTAGCTAGCACATGACAACCAAATACTGCTAGGTTGCATTGACTTTGGACAGGCTAGCTGAAGCCTAGAGAAACGCAACCAAACACACCCATAGCATCTCCAACCGTCCTCTTAGACCTTGTATGGATATGAGATTGTAGAAGCTGAACTTTAAAAGCTAGATTGCTAGAAGTTGGATTATAAAAGCTATGTTAGTAGGTTGTTTCGATCCACATATTGCAAAAGCTATAATTGGTTGCTTTTCCAATGTAAAATAACCATGTTGTCCTTGTTCTTTGATTTCTTCTGCAGATGTGTCAATTTGAAGGACGAATTGTCAAGTTGAATCTAGAAGCTGAAAAAAACTTGAGTTCCTCAGCTTGCTCGACTGTGAAATCTCAAACCTCCTGGATTGTAGGAGCCAGCTAAAAGTTGAATTCCTTGGATTCCTAGCTAGCTCCTAGAAGTTAGCTATCATAATATGTTGAAATCCAAATAGGCCCTTAATACCTCTCTCTCTATCTAAAAAAAACTATCATATTAAGAGATCTCCAAGAGTCTTTTTAAAATTGACCCTCTAAATGTTTTAGAGAATCATTTGAATAAAAATCTTTTTTATATATCTCTATATTCTCGAACAATTTTTCTATATCTTGTATGTCCTCTAGAAAGTCATTCTCTCTCTCTCCATCTTTAGTTAGCGGAAAAAATTAGAATAGAGGATGTCTACATTTGGAGATCCAACTCAAGAAACCCTTAAGGTATTTTTTCACCAAAATCTATAATTCCTGCAGATTAGGAATTGCAGTCGCTCTAAGAGCTTGTTTGGTATAACTCTAACTCCATCAGCAGCAGGAGTGTTCGGCTGCACTCACACAACGTTGCAGCCGCAGTGGTTGGGGGTATAATCTCTCTCGCATGGCACTGTGCATACAACTGCAGCCCGATGGATTGTAGTTCAGGCGAACACTTTTAACTTCTACGGAGGAGACGAAGGAGCGGTACCAAAAACACTTTAGGTGAATGAGTTGTTTTCTAGTGAATAGTATACGAGCCGAAGCCGTTTTGAGATCTCGAGGATAAACTGCAATTTGTGGCTTCTCCTCAGGGGCTCCGGCTTCCTTCGAAGGAGCATTTGAGCAGGAACTATGCCAACCATGCTCTAAGGGTTATTGTACATTTTTCTTACTCGGACACTATGCTAATGCCTCTCACTTATTTTGTCGTCAGTTCGTCATAGATATTTACCTAGCCTTCTCTCAAATAAAAGAGAGTTTATCAACCCTAACAGCAAAGGACCATCTCAACCATCGTTTTTTGCCCCATTTTTTTTCTACACACGTGTGGACCCTATCTTTTGTATGATTATTGGTTGGAGAGATATTGAAATATTTGTGCAGCAACTTTTTCAATATTCACAAAATTAACATTGGGTTACCCCAGGAGCTGGAGAATACAAACTCGTAGCGCGTCTCGCTCCCTAGCTACGTACGTACGTAGGCATCGCGATCGGCTCACCTGCAATGCAAGACGAGATCGTTTGTCCGCTTGGAATTGGATGGAAACCATCGCGGTCCTCACAGGAAAACCCACGTGTATCACTCCGTTCCGCGATCCGATTTTCTTCCGGGGACGCGGACGGCGGACCCGGCCGCGGAGCCGCAGCGACGTGTCCACGCCCGGCGCCGGAATCTCACGCAGGCGAAAGGGAAATCGCCCGCGGAATCGCGCGATCGGCCGGGCCAGATCCAACCAATTCAGATTTCGTTCATCAGGGACGCCATTTCTTTCTTTCTTTTTTGCCGTTCTGCTCTGTCGATCTAAACAAAATTTCCTTACCGTTCAAGAAAAAAAGAGAACAGATTTTCCTCTGGGCTGTGGGGTTGCGTCACGTACGATGCGATCCCGTTCGTCCCGCCTGCGCCCGGTAGGGATAAGCAGGCAGAGGACAAGCGGGGCAAGCGCTGCACGTGCGAGACCTTGTCTATCCTCACTTGGTTTCTCCATGCGCCTGCGAGGAAACGCACGGAGAAAACTAGTGGGAAAAAAAGAACGTCCCCAAAACAAAAAAAGAAGCCGGCAGGGCAGCTGCCGCCCTGAGAAAAGGAGAGGCCGTGGGCGCCGGCGGCTCACGGCCAAGGCACTTGTTGGGCGGCTGGGCTCGGTGCGTGGCGGCCCGCGCGCGTCACGCTGGCCGCACTGTGGACGAGCCGCAGCCGTCCAGTCCGGTGCGCTGCTCGCCTGCTCTCAGGGTTGACTGGTTCGTATCATCGTTGGTTCGTGAAAAAGTACTGTTGATTGGTTTATGTGAGAAAAAAATACCGTTCCAGCTAAAAATTTAGTATACAAGTCACAGCTAAACGAACAGGCTGTTTGCTGCTTTGGGTTTTTTCTTCCCCTCCTTTTCGATACCGTTCGCTGCGAAACTGCTGGAGCGTTTGCCATCTAGACTCCAGAAACGCTAGCGACGGTCTGGCGACGACTCACGCAATTATTGGCAGCCTCGCGCGCGGCAACTGGCCGCTACATCACACGATTTACTGTTGCCAACCAACATGGATGAGCTCATACATGCAGCCTCTTCGCTTTTGGTTTGAAACAGGACTTACAGCCAACAGTGTTTATAATCACCCTTCGCCACCACAACTGTGCACTGTACACCACTAGCGACAGATTGTCACCAGAAATAGGCATGGACACGTAACCCTTACTATACACGGTTTGTAAAAAAAAACGGAAAAGAATATACTCCGGTAGACAAAATGAAACAAGGCCTGTGCTAAACGCCAGGTTAGGCACAAGATTGAGACAGCCGGAGCGTGACGAGTCACTTCTCTATGTCCGTTCGTTTGAGCCGGTTTAGCTTATAAGCCATGGTTGAAAGTACTATGATTTAATTTGAGAGAAAAATACTATCCGTTGACCGTGGCTTATAAGCCAAATACTAACAGCTAGTCGGCTGGCTGCCTGGCTCCAAACCCACCGGGCTAAGGAAAGGATCTGATCTGAAGCTTTGAAACCTAGCACTCGCGATCACGATTACCCACTATAAACTAATCCACCAGCAGAGGAGTAGAGCAGTGCAGGGAGCATGACGAAATTAGTTTATTTTTATTTAGAGAAAAAAAATGGAGCGGCGCGGGGAGGGGAATCCAAAGCGGACGCCGAGCAGGCAGGCGGGCGAGAGAGCCGTGCGGCTGCCGGACTCCCCCTCGTATCCGGGTGCAGTGCAGCCAGGCGGTAGCCGCCGGCACCTGCTGCCTGCTATATGACCCCCGCACCCCACCCAAAACCTCCCCTTTACCCCTTCACAGCCCTGTACCAGTAGTGTACTACTATCCCCGCTACCGCTAGCCGCCGCGCTGCTCCTCTGGTGGCGGCTCGCCTCCCTCCCCCCACCCTTCGCCCACCGCCGCCGCCGCCTCCTATCGCTCCCTCCTTATCCCGAGCTTAGCTCGTGCTACCTGCCTACGTATCCGTAGGAGAGGAAGAGGGGAGAAGGGCCGGTCGGTCGGTCGGGGGCTCTCGGATCTCGCCGCTGCCTCCTTCGTTCGTTGGGATCTCGCTCGTCTCGCGCCATGGCCGCCGTCACGCTGCCCCCGGCTCCCGCGCCCGCCGCGCCTGCACCGGCACCGGCTGCTGCTCCTCCTGCTCCGGCTCCGGCTTCTGCCACCGTCCCTGTCGCGGATCGTATCCTTTATTTCTGTGCTGCTGGGCATCAAAGGTTTTGGCTTTACGAGGGTTTCGTTTGCGTCGTTGGGGTCAAAGGTTTGGCCTTGGCTGCTTCGTTGGGGGTTAAAGGTTTTGTCTTCCCATGGCTGCTGCGCCGGTCGGTACCGTGTCGAGTGCTCTTGTCTGTCCTTGCTGCCTTGTTTGCTTGAATTGTACAGATCCATATGTTTCTACCGTGTTTTCACTGTTGCTTGCAAGCTACCGGGGATAAAAAAGCATATTTTTCCATGCTTTTGTTATTGTTCTATTGCTACTGCTCGTCAGGATTTAGTAGCTTGCAACCTCTGGGATATAGAAATAATCTTGTTACACCTTAATTCTTTGGTCTGCTGTTGTGCGAAGAAACCACGGAGCTGCTGCAGAAGTTGTCGCTGGATTCGCAGCCAAAGGCGGCGGCGACGGATGCAACAGAGCCTGCTGCTGCCAAGAAGGTAGAGATAAAAGCAGAAGCTCCTCTCATGGGTTCTCATCTTGTCCGTGTTGATAATCTGCGATTCTGATTCGTTCGCTTATTTGTGCTGTTTATTAAATCAGCAGGGTGCTGTGACGAGCCAGCCGCTGAGCGTGGGGATCCCGCCGGAGCGGTCCATCACGCCGGTGCTTCAAGACTTTATGGATCCCAACCTGTTCTATCTGCCAGCGTATTACTATGGAGGTGAGGAGCTTATGGTGATCTTGTCGTAGCTAGTGCGAGTATTTTAGCCCTCTGTTTGCTGCTTTCGTCTTCCTTGTGGCGTCTGATGAGAACATAATTTGAATTATTTGTTGCTCTGAGAGTTCTGTGATTTTCTAACTGAATTGTCTGGTTCTTGCCTTGTCTTGCAGGTTACGAAAGTTCCATGAGCGAGTGGGATGATTATCCGAGATATCTAAATTCAGATGGAGTGGAGATCGCCCCAGTAAGTTGTCCTATAAGATCTTATCCTTCATGTGTCATGTGATGCTTCCCATGATTGTTTGCATCCTATGTCTTATCCTTAATGTAGAAATGCTGGAATTGTCAAATTACTTGCTACTACTGTCTACTGATACCTGTACTGTCGAGTCTATTGTTGGACATGTAATAAGTGGAAAGCTGTTCACCCTCTTTTTGGGGTATAGTTTCTGCTGTGGTTGGTTCCCCCTTTTCCTTATGCTCTCTGCACTGTTACCTCATGTTGCAAAGGTTGTTTTTCTTGTCTGCCACTATCATCTTGTCATTGAAATTCTGCATCTTGTGTCTTGTGAGGTTGTTTGGACCTAATCGCTACCATTCCATTTGGACTGGAGCAGAAAATGAGCTAATTTCCCCCTCGATCCCTCCCAATGTGTTATGGATTGGAAGGGTTTTTTCATCTATCCAAACAGGACCTGTTGTGTCTCTCATATTTATGCTACTCTTGGAAACATCATGATTAACCATTTCAATGGGTCTTTTGGACTTTTGCAGGCAGTATATGGAGATATTTATGGATATGGGTATGCTCCTTATGGGGCATACTCTCCTGCTACTTCCCCAGTTCCAACGGTTGATGGTCAAATGTTTGGTGCGCAGCATTACCAGTATCCAACTGCGTATTTTCAGCCTCCTACACCAGTTCCTTCTACCACTCAAAGTGACCTACAGTCTTCTAACAATCCTGAAAATCCAGCAGCTAAAGCAGACCCTGCCAAGACAACCGCTAACGGTGTTCCAAATGGTACCGCTCACAGTAACAGTGTAACTGTACCCCTTGCGTCAAGCCAACAAAATTCATCACTGACGCCTGACGGAACTTATAGGGCGCCCTTACTAGGTGGAGTTCCTTCTGCTGGTTACCTGGACACGACATATGGGTATGACAGCACAGGGGCACACTTTGCATGGTATGATGGCTCTGCTTATGCAAATGGACAGCAAAGAACAACTACAACTAATCATTATCCATCCTCAACATTCAGTGGTAATGGTTCCTCAGCAAGAAATCAGAACAAGAGCTCAACCACGCAGCAGATGGTATGTTCAGAGAAATTATCTTGATAATATTTTTATTAAATGCAGCTGTGTTATTTATGTATTTTTCTTCTGTTTATGCATGTTCCCTTCGAGGCTAATGACTCCACTGTTTCAGTCACTATAGGATATAAATAGTCACTATAGGATAAATGTTATTGCTTTTTCATGGCTCTTAGTTTAACCCGATAGGAAGCATAATAATGTTGTGTAGAATTCAATTTGTGTTTTAACACTTCAAGGGCAGACTGGGCCTGTCAATACAAGAAATATGTGCTTTCTGATTGAGCAGCTTACAAACTTTTAGGTTTTGCCTTCTAATTTGAGTTGACTATGATGATATACTTTGACTGTGTATTACATCTGTTGCCAGGCTCACTCATGTTTTTTTTTCTCTGTATTGTCTTCAAGCAGGGTATGCAGAACAGAAGACCTACAACTACATCAGCAGCTCCTACTTATCCCAATAGGATGTACCCTAGCTCCCGACCGTATACCCAGTATGGGAATTCAATAAAAACTGGCCTTCCCTACGGGAGTAACGGTTACGATTCCAGGATATATGGTCGATGGGGTCTTGGTATGGATAACAGGTACAGGCCTAGGGTCCGTAATGGAATTTATGGTTATGGCAATGAGAGTCAGGATGGAACAATCGAGTTAAACAGAGGTCCTAGATCTGGCCATTTCAAGAACCAGAAATTGTACGGTCATACTGTCACTATTGCTGTGAAAGGGCAGAGTCTTCCTTCTGGTGAAAGCAAGAATGATAGTGCCGTGCCTGATAGAGCACAGTTCAATAGAGATGGCTTCCCTGTTCAGTACGATGCTGCAAAGTTCTTTGTCATTAAATCGTATAGCGAGGATGACATCCACAAGAGTGTAAAATACAATGTGTGGGCAAGCACAACCAATGGAAACAAGAAGCTTGATGCTGCTTATCAAGAAGCTCAGTCAAAGGGCTCTCCATGCCCTATATTCTTGTTTTTCTCAGTAAGGATCTTTTCCTCATTTGGTATTTCATTATGAATGTCAAGTTAGTTTTCTTTGTCTGATATGCCATTCACAATGAAATTTCAGGTGAATACAAGTGGTCAGTTTGTTGGTGTTGCTGAAATGACTGGTGCTGTTGATTTTGAGAAGAGACTGGAGTATTGGCAACAGGACAAGTGGAATGGTTCCTTCTCTGTTAAGTGGCACATTGTCAAGGACGTGCCTAACAATATTCTCAAGCACATCATCCTAGAGAACAATGAGAACAAGCCTGTCACGAATAGCCGTGACACTCAGGAGGTAAGCATAGTCCATGTTTTTTTTTCAAGTTTCCTGAATTGCAAAATTTGCCGTCTTGCCTCCTTACTTACCCTTTTGATGATAATGTAGATACACCTTGAACAAGGCCTTCAGATGCTCAAGATCTTCAAGGATCATGTCAGCAAGACGTCCATCCTGGATGACTTTGCCTTCTATGAGAGCCGCCAGAAGTTGATGCAGGACAAGAGGTCGAAACAGCAGCAGGTCCAAAAGCAGGTAGGTTTGAAATTCCAAATACATGGCTTAATTCATCAACTGCAGATTTCATCACCTTGCCCGTCTAATACCTGCGGAAGGGCGGGCCTGGTGCAAGCGGTAGAGTCTTACCGCCTGTGACCGGAAGGTCCCGGGTTCGAGTCGCGGTCTCCTCGCATTGCACAGGCGAGGGTAAGGCTTGCCACTAACACCCTTCCCCAGGCTCCGCACAGAGCGGGAGCTCTCTGCACTGGGTACGCCCGTCTAATACCTGCGGGTTGACTGTCTTGAATCATGCAGGTCTGGGACAGTAGGACCCCCATTTCTGTCACCGGTGAGCAACAGCAGGAAGCTGCTAACGGGAAGCCCAATCCGTCTGATGTACCAAACGGTGTCACTGCAGAGGTGAAGGTGGTGAAGGCTCCTGCAGAGAAACCTGTCCTCACCAACTTAGTCGCCAACGGAGTCACCACCACTCCTGCTGTTTCCTATGCGGCAAAGGTGGCCCAAACAGCAACAGAGAAACCCGTCCTCGCCAACGGAGTCACCAAGACCGGTTAGCTCGACCGCCCAACCAAGGCTCCATAGCTAGCCGCAAGCGAGGTTGGATGTCCTGAAGACTCGCGCGGTGCAAGGGAACTGTTGACCAACCAAGGCAGGCTGTGGAACTGGCAGCATGGCCGCAAGAGCGTTGCTGCTCCATCTCATGGCTACTGGAGGGCAGTTGGCTAGTTAGCGTTTACCCTATTTTCTCTTTTCGCTGTGTTCCCCGTTTCAGTTTTTTTATAGCCCGAAGACTCGTTTCTACCGTAGTATCAGAATGCCAGAGACCTGTGGCTGGACAAAAGGATTTGCGAAGGCCGTCTGGCTTGGTGTGTGTTGCGTCATCGGGGTCGAGTATACCCTGTTCTGTTCGTCGTTATATTGAGTGGATCTGAATGAAAGTGGGTTAGATTGGAGTTTTTATTCTTTTTTCTTCCTATTCCAGGTTTGATTATTGCGGACTGTCCCTTCTCTATCCGTCGTCCATCGTCTGGTGATGGCGCTCGGCTGCTGGATTCGGTTCGGTGCTCCACTAGACTACCACCGCATTGGGCTAGTGGGGACTAGGGAGTTGTTGCAAAGATGACGAAGCAAAAAGGCCCGCTCTTTGCCGTAGTCTGCTTTGCGTAATTTGGCTTCCCACTCTGCATTAGCCACCTTTCTAAAGTTGTCCAAATTCATCACCTCTGTAAAGTTGCCCAAATTCATGACCATCAATTTGGTGACAGAAATTTGGGCGTGTCAAATTGTAGCTCGGTTAGAGGTGCCATGTAGGAAACACATTTGCGCTACAAGTAGCAGGTGCAGGTTACTGATGATCAAGTGCTATGTCCTGTGCTGTCCCCGGGCAAAGGGAGGAGAGGGAAATTTTTCATCGACGGTGGAAACTGGAACGGATGGGCCTGTGGCTGGTGAACCCGGTTGGGGAAGCTCTGGCCTACTACAGTACTACGGGTGTTCAATTTCACGCCATCAACGCACCACGCTATCCTCTTGGAGCCGTAAAGAGAAGTAGGGTCTGTTTAGGACGGCTTTGGCTCCGGCAACAACTTCTGTGGAGGAGCGAGAGAAGCCTTACCGAACACTTTGGTAAACAATAGGAAATCAGGAGCTGAATCGCAAAAAGTGGCCCCCTTCTCAAACGCTCCGGCTTGTCCAGAGGAACACTTGATTGTCCAGAACGCCAATTTTTATGTAGGGTTGCGCACAGCGAGCAGGGAAGGATTGCAACCTATTAGTTTTTATGTTGTCACACTTTAGTCTCAAATGCAATTTGTCTCTACAAAGTTTTGCAATATTAAAGCACTATAGAACTCCAGGGGAAAAAAAAAAGAAAAACATTTTTTTTATGTTGCGACACTTTTGTCTATGCAAAAATTTGCAATGTGAAAGCATTGTAAAACTCTACAGAAAAAAGGAGAAAAAGAAGTTTTTATGTTGTGACACTTTTGTCTCATATGCAAAAAAAAAAAAAAAAACCTAAAAAATTAAAATTTATGTCAGAAGTGGGATTTGAACCCACGCCCTCGTTAGAGGACCAGAACTTGAGTCTGGCGCCTTAGACCACTCGGCCATCCTGACATTTTTATATAATTATCTGATAATATCATATAAATAGCCTATCCCGAAAGAAGCACACTTTGCAAATATCTGCTGTGCTTCCACATTCTTAAGCTGTACACTTGTGAGCTGTGACACACGGCCACATCTTTTTTTTTTCCTCTCACTTTTCTTATATGAGGTATCTGATTTTTTTAATCGTTGTTTAGATGATAGATAATTTTGTCATTGTTTAAGTATAAAAAATTATGTTGTCAAAAAAAAAAACTATAAAACATTATGAAATATCTCTTGAGAGTTTTTTAAGTGAAGGGGGGAATATATTAAAACTTCACACGGTACATTTCAAATTACACATGAAAAAAATATAAAATAAAACCGATACAATGTATCTAAATTCTCCTATCGTCTTCTTTCCCACCAAATTTCCTCGATGTAGACATGTTTCAAATTAGCAAAGTTTTGTTGAACACCGAAACCAAAGTACAGTCCTTATGACAAAGTCATATGGTCGACCCTAGAACATTCGATTTTTTGCAAGATCCAATGTTTCGGAACCCGTTCAAAACACATCAAAAGCGATGAAATAACATTGATAGTTAAATCATTATGAACAACATAGGTATCAGATTCAACACCTCTAACCTTATTCGTCATAGTTGGATGTCTGATTTCTGCTTTGTCACCATCGACGGTGAGGCCGATGATTCGGAGCACCTCTTTCCTTATAGATAATGTCCACATATTAACTCCTGCGATGAAATTGATGCTTGCAATGACGACCTCAACGTGGTCATCACCAAAGTCACCATAGATAACAAACATCCAACCAAAAATTATATGATTTCGTTAGTAGAATTGTTTGAACTAAACCAAAGTAAACTAGATAAAAAAAAACTGCTGTAAATGAGAGAAGGGTCCCCTATTCCTTACCATCGGGCGAACTCACCGGAGAAGAATAAGTGGGGTCCTAGGCAAAGGCCGGAGACGACTGTCTCGCGAGTATGGGTCCCTACTCCCTAGGACCTTTTCCGCGCCTCCATACACTGAACTATCTCTCTAAAAATGTCTCCTAAAGAGTTATCTTTTGAATTATTGTATAAGATTCGTCTAAAATTGATGCACGCGAAATATAACAATTTCTTTTTACGTTGGCGTATAATACAATAACATCTCTCTAGCGAAGAGGGGGAAAAAGAGCACGGAAAAGCGCGAGAACGAAGGAAGGAGGCGACAGGGAGAAAGTTGAAAGTGTCATCTATCCGGAGGCTCCAGGATATGAGGCTGCGGTGAACGCCGCCCCGCGTCTGGAGAGGGCTCTGATCCTCCTCTGCCATCCCCCTCATCACAATCTCCTCACTCCCACTCCCGCTCCAATGGCCACCTCCTCCGTGCTCCCGCTGCACCTCCCGTCCTGCGCGCGCCGGGCCAGCACCGCCTTGCGCGCCTCCGCAGCCCCAGCGGCGGCGACGGCGACGACCGCGCAGTCACTGGAGGAGTCGTTCGGGCGGAAGGGTCTGCGTTTCGTGGCCGACCCGGCCGGCGGGGCCCCCACCGCGGAGCTCAGCGTGCGGAACGGCAGCTCGCTGCACCTCCGCCTCGGCGACGGCCTCGTCACGTCCTACAAACCCAAGGTGTACTGGAAGGACGACGGGTGCCGGGAGGTGCTGTACACCGTGGCGGGCAAGGGCGGCGTCGGCCTCGTCCTCAACGAGGCGTCGTCCTCCTCGTCCGCCGGCGCGGGCATCGCCGCCCAGTGGTCTCTAGTCGACGGCGCCGAATGGACCGTCAGGGACGCCGACTCCGACTCCTACGACGCCGTGCAGGTGCATTTTTCTCTTCTTTTGGTACTTTTCCTCTGATGAAAAAAAGTTACGCGAAGCAGTACCGTGAAAGAAACTGCAGGTTGAGCTCGGGTGCACCAAGGGGAAGCTGGACATCTCGTACGTGGTGACGCTGTACGGGGTGAGCATGGCGACGGCGGTGATCGTCCGGAACACGGGCACCAAGCCGGTGGAGCTGACGGGCGCGGTGCTGAGCCACATCAAGTTCGACAAGCGAGGCGGCACTGCCGTGGAGGGCCTCCGTGGCTGCCCCTACTGCTCCCAGCCGCCGCCGGCCGCCGCCTTCAGCCTCCTGTCCCCGGCGGAGGCCATGATGCGGGAGGACCCCGGCTGGTTCAGCGGCGGCGGCGACGAGCCGCGCCAGGGCATCTGGACCGTCGAGGAGGACCTCTACACCGTGCTCAAAAAGAAGGTGAGCCGGGTGTACGCGGCGCCGCCGGAGGAGAGGAAGAAGCGCGTCTACAGCACCGCGCCGTCCAAGTTCACCACCATCGATCAGGTTCGATCGAGCGCACGTTCTTTCTCTGGTCCTCATCATCATCAACAACAATTCAACATGCAGATTATCCATCCTCTCTCGCGATACTGAATCACAACGTTTGCTGCCGTGAATCTGCAGTATAGCGGGCTCGGGTTCAGGCTGGTGAGGATGGGGTTCGACGACATGTACCTGTGCAGCCCGGGAGGCATGTACGAGAAGTTCGGCAAGGACTACTTCCTGTGCACGGGGATGGCGTCCATGTTGGTGCCCGTCGTCGTCAACCCCGGCGAGGAGTGGAAGGCGGCACAGGTCATCGAGCATGACAACTTGTAACTTTTTCTTCTTCTTTTGGGTGAACGGAATTACAGAATCGAATGGCAGCTCCATGTGTACATTATCGTATACATGTTGATGGGCCCCGGTCTCCAGTGAGATAGATTAATACAGATAATTCTCTCCGTGGGAAGCAGCTTGTACTGAATCTCCTCCTCATTCCCATGCCTCACCCTGTCTGGCAGAGCCATTAAGCCGGCTCCACCGCTTGTCACATGACGCGGGATGGAGCACAGGAAACGAAAGCAAAATTTGATCGAAGACTCATCTTAAGTGTACATTGATGATACATTTTCTTTAAACAATCACTGTAAAAAAGATCGTAACGCACGCATCTCGACAGTTAACTCTTTAATAACAAGATTTACAGTTTCAAATGGTAATGCTCATAACTGCGCTACAAGCTGATTGGCAAAGAAACACCTTTTAACAACCCTCTGTTTCATATAAGCTCATAACACCATAATTGTCCTAGTCTTTTAACATAATCCACAAAACTCTGCTGCAAAACACTCAGTGCTGATAACATGATGAGCAGAAGAGCACAGTAACGTTGTGCAGCAGGCTCAGCAAAAAATCACCGGTGAAAATCGGTGCTGCTAAGAGGATGAGCAGAAGAGCACAATAATGTTGTGCAGCAGGCTCAGCAAAAAATCACTGGTGAATTGTCCTGAGCCGGAGAGCGCTGCTCACCACAAGTTTCGGTGGTTACTTAGAGTAAACCTGCATCCTTAAGAGCAGCCTCAAAATCTTCTTCATGTTGCCAATTCCGAACCTAAAATTAACAAACATAGTAGTAAGTATACAGTAAGTTTACGCATAAGAGCACAAGATAAAAGCACGCACAAGTTTCAGTTACACACCTCAGGTACACTGTGCTGGAAATAGTCCTCGATCTTCTTCATCACAACATTATCTGTTGGACCACACAACAAGTTGAACACAGCACCTGTCACCAGCAACAATTCCAAGTTAGCAACATTAATATACTATACAAAATAGTAAACCTAGTCAAGTAGAAAAGTCTTGTTATTTGTTTTCTTATGAAACAGATTAAAGGGCCTTTTCCATCTTATCATAAAAAACATCTAAATTTCTTGATTAAACTTTATAAAAAAGAATTCAAAGGGATTTGCATCCAGGTGAAAATTCAAGCTCAAGGCTACAAACAGACACTATGCTTGATAAAAGTAGCATGGTCACCTAATATGGGGGGCACAGGTTCAATCCAATATCCTGACAGCATGATCCCCAATTCATTTCATTCCTAATAATACCACCACTATTATTTGCCACAATGTGGATCACAATACCTAGTTGCTTCCTGTGACACTGACTTATTCATTTAATGTAAAACCGGTGCTACTAAACATGTAATACAATTCTAGAAGGAACCATAGATCCAAATTTCACCTTTCCGGCCAAAGCGCCCAGCTCTGCCAATTCTGTGCAAGTACACCTCATAATCAGGTTCATCTCTTGTACCAAATTTGATTGGCATGTCGTAGTTGATAACCAGGTTAACCTTTCAAAAACAACAAAATTAGAAGGTGAAAATTTTGTACTTCATAAAGTGTAAAGCAAATGCTCGAAAACAACAAAATTAGAAGGTGAAAAATTTGCACTTCATGAAGTGTAAAGCAAAATGCCGCACAAATAGTACCTGTGCTTGGTCAAAACCTCGAGCAAGAACATCAGTTGATATAAGAACCTTGGTGTAGCCATCTTTGAATTCCTGTATTATCTTTTCCCTCTCTGATTGGTCAAGGGATCCTTGAATTGAGGAGCACACATAGTCGTCCCTCGTCAAAGCATTGTGAACATTCTTAGTACTTTGCTTTGTTCTAACAAATATGATAACCTGGCCAACTTTCTGTCCAAATTCAAATATCTTGTCCCTTATAACCTCTATTTTTGCTGATTCATCAGGGACTTGAACTTTGTATTGCTTTACTTTTTCCAAAGTAAGCTCTTCCTTCTTCACGAATATCTGATTTCCATCCCTAATGACCTTTGTAACAAAATCCTTCACCCTCTCATTGAAGGTCGCAGAAAAGAGAAGCACCTGGCAAAAATAGAATTAAAATATGAAAAATAGTTCGACAAACACATCAGGTCAACAAGACATTGCCGCTGTATGGCCAGGCAGGATATACGAATAGTTATGAGAAGCTCTGATTATCATCCATTATAGGTCTAGTTCAAAACTGAAGTGAATGCATAATTTAGAAATAGGAATCCGCCAATAAGACATTACATAAGACCCAAGTATCTAACAAAGATACATCCAGTAAGTAGTAACATAACAAATGACGAATGCATGCACAGTTTTTTAAAAGAAACTAATGTCATCATTGGTTGATTCCACACCTACCAATGGACTGAATTCAGGGATGAGATTTTTCAAATAATAAGCCTTGTTTCCATCATTAGGAAAACGGTTGTTCCCTAGATCAAGATTGTTTCTCACAACATCTTCCGGATATCCTCTTAGCAAGCTTTTTCATGTGACAAGAAAAAAGTTAAAGAGGCAAAGGAAAATTACCTGACAACCACCAGCGCTTCTTTGTATATCCCTCATGATCCTTTCAGAATCACTCCTAAAGCCATCCTGCAAGGAATTCACCACTGTAAGAAAACAACTCATGGATTTACAAAGACTAGCTTAAATGATAAAATAAGCTACATGGCCATGGACCCAAAAAAAAAAAATCAAGGGCAAGATGTCATGAGCAACAAACCAATTTGTGAACTCCAGTTATAAAAAGAATTATCATGCCAGAAATAAAGTAGAAGACATAGACATCAGTTTGCGATTTAGAGAACATATAAAAGCTGGAAAGGTACTCCGCCTATGTTGTCTCAACATAGCAGGTTCCAAGCCCTGGTAAAAGAGGAGGATTGTGATAGGCGTGGCGAGCCAATGTTAAATCCAGCCATTCTAATGGAGATGAAACCCAAAAGAAAACCGTTGGGGCTTAACCCTCTTAGCGACGCGTCATATCGGAACCCGGGTACGGTGTTAAATGAGCAAGGGCGGGGTCGTCACCCCCCGTGACGCGCCGTGTCGCGATCTGGGCACAGTGTCAAGTGAGCAAGGATCGGGTCGTCGCATCCTTAGTGGCGCGCTACATCGGCGCCCGGGTGTAGTGAAAAATGAGCAAGGGTCTTCACATCTAAGTTGACGGGTGCGAAGGGTAAGGAAGCTAGTCGAACCAACTAGGATCCGTTTAGGTAGTTGGAATGTAGGGTCGTTTACAGGTACGTTAAGAGAATTAGTTGATACCGCGATTAGGAGGCGTGTAAATATATTATGCGTTCAAAAGACTAAATGGAAGGGTCAGAAGGCGAAGGAGGTGGACAATACAGGTTTCAAGCTTTGGTACACAGGGACAGTCGCGAATAGAAATGGAGTATGAGTTTTGATTGATAAGAGCCTCAAGAATAGTGTGGTGGGAGTGAGAAGGCAAGGAGATAGGATTATCTTAGTCAAGTTTGTCAATGATGATATGGTCTTGAACGTAATTAGTGCGTATGCCCCCAAGTAGGCCTCGACGAGAGTGCTAAGAGACAGTTCTGGGAAGACTTAGATGGCCTGATTAGAGCTGTACCTAGTAGTGAGAAGCTTATTATAGGAGGAGATCTTAATGGGCATGTAGGTACTACAAGTGCAGGTTTCGAGGCAGTTCATGGAGGTTTTGGGTATGGAAGTAGGAATAAGGAGGGGGAGGAAGTTCTGGACTTCGCGGTAGCTTTTGACCTGATGATAGCCAATGCTTTCTTTAGAAAGAGAGAATCTCACCCTTTAGTAGCGGACAACACTCTAGCCAGATTGACTTTGTCCTCGCAAGAAGAAAGGACAAACGAGCATGCTTGAGTTGCAAGGTGATACCAGAGGGTGTGTTGTTTCTCAACATAAGCTTTTGGTGGCAGACTTTCGTTTTCAGGTGCGTGTCCGTAGGGATAAACAAGCTAAGATTGAAAGAACAAAGTGGTGGAAACTAAAAGGGAAAACGTCAGAGGTATTTAGGGAAAGGGTTATCAAAGAGGGCTCTTGGAAGGAAGAAGGGGACATAAACAACATGTGGGAGAAGATGGCAACCAACATTCGGAAGGTGGCCTCAGAGGTGTGTGGAGTAACCAAAGGAAGTGGAGGCGAGGCTAAAGATACTTGGTGGTGGAACGAGGAAGTCCAAAGGGCTATTAAGGAGAAGAAAGAATGCTATAGACGCTTGTATCATGACAGGAGTGTGGACAATATAGAGAAGTATAAGGTGGTAAAGAAGACCGCAAAGCGAGCTGTAAGTGTGGCAAAGGGTAGAGTGTACGAGGATCTTTATCAACATTTGGGTACGAAGGAAGGAGAAAAAGACATTTATAGGATGGCTAGGGTTCGTGAGAGAAAGACACAGGACTTCAACCAAGTTAAGTGCATTAAGGATGAAATGGAGCATCTCTTGGTGAAGGAGGATGAGATCCGACATCGATGGCAAGAGTATTTTGATAAATTGTTCAATAGTGAGAATACGGACACAACCTTTCAGTTGAATGACTCTTTTGATGACACCAATAAGCGCTTTGTGCGGAGAATCCAAGAATCTGAGGTCAGAGAGACGTTGAAAAGGATAAAAGGAGGTAAGGCGATGGGACCGGATGGTATCCCAATCGAGGTGTGGAGATGCCTCGAGGACATAGCTATAGTAGGGCTAACCAAGCTATTCAACCATATTTTTCAATCGAACAAGATGCCTAACGAGTGGAGGAGAAGTATATTGGTACCGATCTACAAGAATAAAGGGGATATTCAAAGTTGTACTAATTACCGGGAAATTAAGTTGATGAGCCATATTATGAAGCGATGGGAGAGAGTTATCAAGCATCGCTTGAAAGTAATAACGCGGGTCTCTATGAACCAATTTGGTTTAATGTCCGGAAGGTCAACCATGGAAACTATTTTCTTAATAAGACAAGTTATGGAGCGGTATAGGGAGAAGCAGGACCTACACATGGTTTTTATTGATTTGGAGAAGGCTTATGATAAAATACCAAGGAATGTTATGTGGTGGGCTTTGGACAAACATAAAGTCCCAACGAAGTACGTCGGGCTCATTAAGGACATGTACAACAATGTTGTGACTAGTGTTCGAACAAGTGATGGAGACACGGATGACTTCCCGATTAGGATAGGACTACGTCAAGGGTCAGCTTTGAGCCCTTATCTGTTTGCTTTAGTGATGGATGAGGTCACAAGGGACATACAAGGGGGCATCCCTTGGTGTATGCTTTTCGCGGACGATGTAGTGCCTAGTTGATGAAAGTCGGACAGGAGTGAATCAGAAACTGGAGTTATGGCGGGAGACTTTGGAGTCCAAAGGTTTTAGAATCAGTAGAACTAAAACTGAGTATATGAGATGTAACTTCGGCACTACTACTCGGGAGGAGGAATGTATTAGTTTGGAAGGTCAAGTAATGCCTATGAAGGATACCTTTCGATATTTATGATCAATGCCACAGAGAGACGAGGATATTGATGAAGATGTTAGCCATAGAATCAAAGCAGGGTGGATGAAGTGGCGCCAAGCATCTGGTGTCCTATGTGACAAAAGGGTACCACAGAAGCTAAAAGGCAAGTTTTATAGGACGGCGATTAGATCTGCTATGTTGTATGGTGCAGAATGTTGGTCTACGAAAAGACGACATGTTCAACAGATAAGTGTCGCGAAAATGCGTATGTTGCGTTGGATTTGCGGTCAGACAAGAAGGGATCGAGTTCGGAACGATGATATACGTGATAGATTAGGGGTAGCACCAATTGAAGAAAAGCTTGTCCAACACCGGTTGAGATGGTTTGGACATGTTTAACGGAGACCTCCAGAGGCACCGGTGCGTAGTGGAATCCTAAGCCAGGATAGTAACATGAAGAGAGACAGAGGAAGACCGAAGTTGACTTGGGTAGAGGCAATAAAAGGAGACTTGAAAGGATGGAATATACCCAAAGACTTAGCCTTAGATAGGAGTGCTTGGAAAACAGCTATTCACGTGCCTGAACCTTGATTGCTTCTGTTGGGTTTCAATTCTAGCCTACCCCAACTTATTTGGGACTTAAAGGCTTTGTTGGAGTTGGGGTTGGTGTTGGTGTATAAAAGCTGGAAAGGCTAAAATCATTCTAGCAATGAAAAAACTCGACCTGCTGGCATTCTACCAATAAGGAAATATAAATCATTTTTCTCCTTCTCAGTGTACTTGGAACTAGAATGTACTGCATGTTACTAGACCAAAAGTTGTTTGGTAGCAATGTAGTATATGCTATGCATTACTTGGAGTTGTAAAGGTTTAAAAAACAAATCGTTACTCTGCGTTGCTAACTAACATTCAACTAATGGTTTGCATCTAGACATGATGAAAATAACCCGTCCCTACTGTGAGCGTGCATCAACAATATCTGTTTGATGTTTGGGAAAGGCATAACATCGCGGAAAGTATATAAAATGCATAGCGTTCCTCTACTCTGGTTAATAACCACTTAATCAGTCGTTCCTCTACTCTGGTTAATAACCACTTAATCAGTCGGTTGTGATTCATTGTATACAAGTGCATTGCTTTTGTCTACTCTGGTTAATAATCACTTAATCAGTTGGTTGTAATGTGACTGCCAAGGGTAGTCAGAGAAGCTTAACAAGTTTCTTGACGCATTGCTCCTTACAGCATATAGTAACTCAAATACCATGCCAAAAGAGACTAACAGTAAGGTGCCCTTCCAAATACTGACAACCCTAGGCATTGTTATGATAACAAGACAAGAATTGAAATCAAACAAACCTCAGAAAGCATATGATCCGCCTCATCAAACACAAGTATCTTGATATCCCTTGTGGCCAGCTTCTTATGGGTAATCCATTTGATGAGCGTACCAGATGTGCCAATAACAATCTGGTCAGTAATCGGAGCCATTTTAGAGATCGGCATATAGTCTTTTTGAGCTGGCGGGATTGCACAGGCACATGTAATGCCAGTAAACTTGCCCATCCTCATGAGAACTGCCTTATTCTGCACAGTTGAATGAAGCAAACTCAGCACCATTAACAACAGAGCTTCATCCAATAATAACCAGGGATAACGCCATCTCCACCCATATGATACGATAGCATAGTACAAGAACTGTGAGTCTTAAGTTATGACCTGCTGCGCGAGCTCCCTAGTGGGGCAAATGCAGATAGCCTGGGGTATCTTGCGTTGCGGGTCGACGCGGCTGAGCATGCCGAGGACGAAACAGGTGGTCTTTCCAGAGCCGTTGTGCGCCTGCGCGACGAGGTCCTTGTAGGGCGGCGTGAGGATCATGGGCAGGGTGATCGCCTGGATCTTGCTTGGGCGGCTGAACCCCATCTCGTCGTGCAGCCCCTTGAGCAGCTCGGGAGACAGCTTCAGATCCTCGAACGTGGTGGCCGACTCGTACACCGTGCCACCCGAAGTCACCTGGAGCGAAGCCAAATCGAAATCACATCAATCAATCAGCAGCCCGAGGCAAGCGAGACTGGCTAGGGCTAGCGTCGGCGCTGGCGGAAGTGGGGAGGGGAACGGGAGCGTACGGCTTGGATTTGCGAGTCATCGGAGTCATCGAGGAGGGGCGGACTCCTCTTCGCCTGCGGCGTCCTCCACCGCCGGGGCGAGAGAGAGCGCCTCGATCTGCTTGGCCTGCTCCTCCACCGTTGGCTCAGTGGTGGAGGAAGAGGACGCCGCCGCAGCCGCTTCCGCTTCCGCGGCCGCCTTGGCCTTGGCCTCCTCCTCTTCCTCGACGTCGGCCCACGACTTCTTCTCCGGGGAACGTCGCCTTGTCGGCCATCGCGCCGCGCCCTGGCAGATCGAGAGAATCAGGGGAGGAGAAACAGAGAAGAAGCAGAGGGGCTAGTCGGTTCGCGTTTTCTTCCTCGAGTCAAGAAATTTATATGCCATTGAAATTGTTAAGTTCCCTTGACTGCCACTATTCTAAGTTTGCAATTCCTCGATTGCCATTGCCGTTAAAATCTGTTAACTTTTCCGTTAAGTTGGCACTCGCCGAGGCAAATGTGCTGCTTCATCGCTCGCCTTTCTCATGCGCGTCGTGCAGCGCTGGCTCCGGCCTTGTTGGCTGTTGTTCTGCCTCAGCCCTCAGCTCCGCGGCTACGCCTCAACCACGTCGACACTGACCGCGCTGTGAGATTCGTCGACACCGTCATGGCCTCATGGTCCTCGTTCACCAGCGGCCTACAGCTTGTTCGCTTGCGTAGATTATAAATTGAAATAGTATTTTTCTTTCGTATCAAATTATCTAGCAGTAAATAATTCACGATCGTTTACGACGACGCATGCATGCGGGAGGGGCAGGGCGGCTGACGCACACCCGCACAGGAGGGCGAATAGCTCGAGAACGCGCGCAGGACGACTGAACAGGCAGAGGCCCAGGCGGCGCGCGTCTCCCCTGCGTCGTCCGCACACGCTTGCTAGGTGCGGTGCAGCCGCGCGCACATCCTGGCATCGCCGACTCGCGTCTGCGGTCTGCCGACAGGTGCACTCGTTCGTCAATGGCACCAGAATGGCAAATGGATTAGCTCTCAAGGAAAGAAGCCACCGGATGCAATCTTTAGTTAGTTTCTTCCTTGCTGTACTCTATGAATACTGGACTATCCGGTTAATGAAATTATTGCGTATTCTCTGCAAAAACTTGTACGCTTTTACATGGGAAAGAAAGGGAAATAGCTAAGCAGAATCAGGAAGAAGGCATGCCCACTCACGACTCTGCGAGCACGGGCTCGGTCAGCGACCATCTCTTCTCAACTATCGTTGCCATCGACTTTGCCTCCAACTCCTGCGGATCCGTATGAAAGAAGCAGGTGCGTTTCTGTGAACATCAGCACATGTGCGCTTCTTGCAGCACCGGCCAGCCGAGTGCCTTGCCCTGGCGGCCGTGAGCAGCCTGGCCCCTAGCGGTCGCGAGCACCCCGGTGGCTCCCTGATCTTGCCCAGCTGCTTGCGCATGCCGCCGAAGACGCCTCCCCTCGTCCTCCCCCTTCGCACGCTCTAGCAATATCGTCGTGGAGGCCGGCGAGCTCGGACGACCCCGCGCACCTGCACTTCTTGCCTCACCGGCGGCTACGAGTCCCGGCGCCCCGGCCTCAGCCGCCACGCGCGCCTGGGCGGTTGCAAGATCCCCAGCAAGCCGCGAGCTCACCGGGGCAGCCGCGTGCCCGGCGCCGCAAGCCTTGCCTAAGCAGCCGCAAGCTTTGCCCGGCCGCCCAATGTTTCTATTTTTTCCGATGAAGCGATCGCATAACAGAGAAGTTGTGGGGCCCTGTTGTCATTGGGTATAACTTAACAGAATTTAACAGAAATGGCAGTAAGGGAAACACAAATTTCATACAATGGCACTGAAGGGAAGTTGAAAATTTGAATGGCATTGAAGGGAAGTTGAAAATTTGAATGGCTTTCAGAGAACTCCTATAATTTATAGTGGCAACGAGGGAATTGACTATTTTTGGTCCTTTCTCCTGTTAGACTTGCACAAGGGTTTAGAGGGTGTTTGATTCATGGACTAAAGTTGGGAGGTGTCATATAGGGGTATCACATAGTGTGTTTGGATACTAATAAAAAAATAAATTATAGAATCCACCAGTAATCTACGAGACAAATTTATTAAGCCTAATTAATCCGCAATTAGCATATGTACTGTAGCACCACATTATCAAATCATGGACTAATTAAGTTTAAAAAATTCGCCTCGCAAAATAGTCTCAATCTATGCATTTAATTTAATAAATAGTCTATACTTAATACTCTATGCATGTCCGAGAAGACAGATGACTAGAGTTAGGCGGAGCTTACCTTTCAAGCGGACTGCCTCCGTGTGCTCTGCTTGCGATTTACTCAGCGGGCAGCGGTTAATCCGCGTTCTCGTTGGGCCACGCCCACTTCGGCGGCGGCCGTTTTAGGGTAGAGTGTGGGCTGGGCCTTGGAAGGGGAAGGAAGTTAACTGACCGGTGACGTGGGCCGGGCCGCAGGAACAAAAACATGATGAGTACTGAACTAACAGTTGCATTGCTAAAAAAAGAAAACTAAACAGTGCACTACAGCAGATTTTGCAATCTTTAGGGGCCAAAAAAAAAAAAAACCAAGAACATGCTGCTATCCTGATTTTACGGATTATTAAGTCAAAACATAATCCTGTTATTTGGATTACCGAACGTGCAATCTGAAACTGGATCACACTGCATATATGCTCATAATATGTTTTTGGTACCAGCCTAGTGAATCAGTCCAGACCCTAAATGAATTTTTGACAAATAAATACTAGTAATAGCATCAGATACAGGGCCGTGTGGGTTTCCACTTTTTTAACCAGGAATCCAAAATGCTACAAACATGAAAGTTGAACTGCAGAGGCGGAATGCATTTCCAAGGAGAATACCGGCAGTTTCAGCAATTTGCAGTGGTACCCATTCACACCTTCCATACAAAATTTCCATTCACTTCCATCGGAATTGCAGGCTCAAAGTGCAAACACACTTTAGCATGGGAGAGAGCTGTCCCCCACTCGTCAGAATAGATTAGCAATTCCAAACGAAGACTCCAATGACAAGAATCATGGATGACATAACGACATCCAAGTGGTTGTGTCCATAATATAATAATAGACCATTCCACCCATAGAATTAGAAAAATTAACATGTACAGATTCTGCACGTCTCTTGATAACAGCATGTTCGCTCGTTGGTTTCAGTCGGGGCTTATCAGCCAGCCAACAGTGTTTCCCCCTCACAACAAACCAGTACCAGTCAGACTTATCAGCCCAGAAACCAACCAGCGAACAGGCTCATATCCTGATGGTTAGTTAAAAGAGAATAATATTATGGCGTAACTAGCAGCTCAACTTGATTGTACGTAGTAACTTGTCAATTGGAGAACTAGTACCGAAACAGATTTTGCAATCTTGAGGAAAAGAAGGCATGCTGCTATTCGAGTTTAGACTGATTTGAGTCAAAACATTGTCTTGTCATTTGGAAATACCAACAGTTGACCTTTTGCCTGTGCTATGACACAATGTTTACCCAACGTGCAATTTAAAACAATGTCACACTGCACATCTGTTTTTGGTATCAGCATAAATGGATCAGTCAGATAACGACACCAAGAACCAGCAAAAAGTACTTCACCAAACTCTGGACTCTGGAGTGCTCACCCGTTACCAACCTTAAATGGATCTTTCACGGATATACTAGTACCATCAGATCAGATGCAAGGCAGTGTATTCTATGCTTAGTCATCAACAAGGACAACCTATCTGAAAACAACGCTGGATACGTACAACGGGTGTAAAGAATTTTCATCAGAATCTTACTAAAGTACAGATGACATCAAATTTCAGCAGAATTCTGTCTCTAAAAATGATAAGAAAAGAAGAAACCAACAAAATTTGCTTTGTTTGGAGAGGCAAAAACCAAACAACCTTCAAATTAGTGTTTTATAAGCACTGACAAGTCTGAATGATATAGCAGCGTCACCTGCTCTCGATCGAGGCGAGGCAAATGACCATCCACCTTATTCCTTAGTTCCAGCAAAACACATTCCAACTACAATGGTGATCCATAGAAATGAAATCCCATGAACACCTAATAAAAAGTGAAAAAGAACATCGCAAAATACAGTAGCTGTTACTAATACTACAGATAGATCCCAGATGCGCAAAGCAAAGTTGCTCTTGCACAGAGCTCACTTGTGCTATGAAGAAAGAACAAAACATACTGCTAAAGAGCAGCAATACCAAATGATCATAAGCACAAGCCAATCAAGGGTTCCTAGCTTGGAAGTCCTTCATGAAGGCGACAAGCTTCTCCACGCCGGCGAGCGGCATGGCATTGTAGATGGAGGCGCGGACGCCACCGACCGACCTGTGCCCCTTGAGCTGCACCATGCCCTCCTTGGCCGCCTCGGCGATGAACTGCTTCTCGAAGTCCGGCCCCTTCGCCAGGGTGAAGGGCACGTTCATGTGCGACCGCACCGACTTGTCGACGGGGCAGATGTAGTAGCCGCCGCTGGCGTCGATGGTGTCATAGAGGATGCCGGCCTTGTGCGCGTTCTTCTTCTCGACCTCGGCGAGGCCGCCCTGCGCGAGCAGGTCCTCGAAGACGAGGCCGCAGATGTAGATGGCGAAGCAGGGCGGGGTGTTGTAGAGGGAGGCGTTGTCGGCGTGCGTCTTGAAGTCGAGCATGACGGGCGTGATGGGCTGCGCTGCGCCGATGAGGTCCTTGCGCACGATGGCGATGGTGACGCCCGAGGGCCCGACGTTCTTCTGCGCGCCGGCGTAGATGACGCCGAAGCGGGAGACGTCGACGGGCTTGGAGCAGAAGTTGGAGGACATGTCGGCGACGAGGATGCCCGACTTGTTGCGGGGCTCCGGGTAGTCCTTGAACTCGACGCCGTGGATGGTCTCGTTGGAGCAGATGTGGAGGAACCTGGCCTCGGGGTTCTGCTTGATGGCGTCGAAGGGCGGGAGGGCCGTGTACTTGCCGTCTTTACCCGACCAGGCGACGGAGGCGGCAGAGAACTTCTTGGCCTCCTTGAAGGACTTGTCGCTCCAGGAGCCGGACACGACGAAGTCAGCGGGGTCGGTGGGGCCCGCGCAGAGGTTGAGCGGGACGGCGGCGAACTGCGTGGTGGCGCCGCCCTGGAGGAAGAGCGCGGCATGGGTGTCGGGCACCGCGAGGAGCGCGCGCAGGTCGGCCTCGGCCTTCTTGATGGCGGCGTCGAACTCCTTCCCGCGGTGGCTCATCTCCATGATGCTCATCCCGGAGCCGTGGTAGTCCACCAGCTCCGCCTGCGCCCGCTTGAGGACGGAGAGCGGCAGCGTCGCGGGCCCCGCCGCGAAGTTGTAGACGCCGCGCTCCGCCTCGTCCGCCGCCGCCGCGGCGGCGGGGGACGGCGCCGCCACCGCCGCGCACGAGATCCTGGCGGCGCGGGCCGAGAGGCTGAGGGAGGACGCGGCGATGGCTGCCCTCGGCGGCGCGGCCGGGGTCGCCGCGCGCTGGAGGAGGAGGGAGTGCGGCGTCGTGGCGGCGGCGGCGGCCATCGTGGGGAGGGGAGAGGAGGAGGGGAGGAGGGGAAAGGGTTTTGGGCTTGGGCCGGCTGCTTGGTGCGGAAATGGGAAAGGGGACGGGATCTATAGGACTAGGGGGGAGTTGGTTGGAAGGGGAAGGGGAAGGGGAAGGGGAAGGGGAGGTGTCACTTGTCAGAATCGGGGGTTGGTGCTGCCTACTGATGATGGGTTGGTTGGTGGGCCCGCTCGGCAGTGAAAATGAAATGCTCTGCGGCGGGCGTGTGGGCCTGCCGCCTGCCTCTGCCAGCAAGTTGCAACCAACTTGAGTGCCGTGACTGTATTCAGATTTCTGAATTCCAGGTTCCAAACCTGGAGCAGATTTCGGCAAGCTACCGTTTAGCCATGGTAGCACTTTCGTTATTATTTTTTTAATTAGTATTTAATTATAATTTAATTAGGTTTAAAAGATTCGTCTCGTGAATTTTATCTAAACTATATAATTAGTTTTATTTTTTATTTATATTTAATACTTCATGCATGCGTCCAAAGATTCGATGTGATGAAAAATCTTGAAAAATTTTGGTATTTTGGAGTGGAACTAAAAAGGATATTTAATACTTCATGCATGTGTCCAAAGATTCGATGTGATGAAAAATCTTGAAAAATTTTGGTATTTTGGAGTGGAACTAAAAAGGACCTAAGTTTTTTTCTTTTTGATTTGAAAGGTTATATTTCAGCCAAGTAACTTGGTTTGTGTAGGATCTGGTTATAGCTCTATTCCATTCCATTTTAATATTTCATATATGCGCCATGTTTTTCAGTACTACTTCAGCGAATAAATATTGTCTTTCACTCACAGCAAATCAGCATAAGTATGAGCATACGTCAAATTTCAGCAAAACGAACCGGGCTGGTTCAAACTTCATCAGAGATTCACACCCTGTTCGCTTGTTGGTTTTAGCCAGCCCAAACCAGTCAGCCAACAGTGTTTTTCTCTCACAACAAAGCAGCACCAGCCAGCCCAGAAACCAACCAGCGAACAAGCCGTCATAGGGTTGTTTGCACATAGGTGTGATCTTCGGCCTGTTCGCTTGATCGTATTTGGCTTATAAGCCATAGCTTATCAACCAGCAAACAATATTTTTCTCTCACGCTAAACCAGCCAACGATACTTATCTTATAAACCCCAAGCCCTTGTTCTGCTGCGTGGACGAGCTCTTGTTTTTTTTTTTCGCTCGTTTTTGTCGCGACAGGGTTTCTTGTTGTTTCTTGTGGGCTTCTGTCCTCATGCGGAATTCATCTTGGAAACGCCTTGTTGGAACAGGCGTTGCCATGCCTGGATAAGAAAACGCAGTAGTACACTGCTCGTACTAGACTACCGGAAGTCGATTCGGCTACGGGTTACCAAACAAGCAGCGCGGCGAGAGTGATGCGCCAAACTGATACGGTTTGAGTTCAGTCCTGGCCAATCGGACACTGGTTTCATTTGACCCGTATCTGGATTTTCTCGAGCTCCTACCTTTAACTCATCTGTTCCACTGCTTCTGCGCTCATTCACGTGACATGTAGCAGTACGCAATTCAAGCACACTCATACTCTGAGTGCTTCGGACAAAAGGTTTCCTCACTGGGCAATATAGCCACAGCCCAATACAAGTGCGTAAAATAAATCAATAGGAAAGTACTGACAGCGAAAAGATGCAAGACATGGCACAAGGAAAAAAAATGAAGACAGAAGAAAACTATTTTGTTTCTAAGAGCTTGTATTCAGGTGCTACACTATACCCGGTTTTGCTTACTCAGGCCTGCCGGGAGCCCGGGAGGCGGCAAGACAAACAAAATAAATGTTCTGTTCGCTTGCCTTATAATCCGTACTTTTCAGCTTGTTTTTTTAAGTCAGAAAAGTGTTTCTCCCTCACAACAAATTATCCAAAACAATGTTTCAGTTTGTTTTTTCAGCGAAACGAACGGAGCCAAAAGGGTAAACCAAATAAGAAGCCGCTAATGTGAACGAGAAATGAGAGGTCTACTATTGGGGCTTTTGCTATAGCACCTCTAATAGTTTGGTAAACCAGACTTAAAATCTTGTTTTTTTGTATTATGATAGAAAAAACATTACTCTAGCAACTAAAACCCTAAATAATGCAGTAACTAAACAAATACAATCTTTCAAGTGCAAATGTGTAGTACAAGCAAACCAAAGCCGGTCAATTTTTGAAAGCTTAGGCTACGCTTCATATATAAAACCTAATATAGGATTGCATGAGCGCAAACAACCAATCACACCCTTAATGCATTACTAAGTTTCAGTGTAACCAACCGATCAGACCCTATTACTAAGTTGTAGGGCTACTTTTGACCAAAATGAAGAAAAAAAACTGAGATTAGTTGTGCCTCCTCTAATCTCAGACAGGATTTTAAGAACTAGTATATGCCTACTAATTTGGAACTGAGGGAATGAGTACTTTCCTAACCAATATATCCACACGCCCTAGGCAGCTATACGATTACACGTTGATAGAAATCAAAAGTTCGATAACGAAGCGCACGTAGAAATATACAGAAAAAAAATGAAAGACATAGCATAATAAGGGAGAAAGGACAGAACAAAGCTAGCTGTTTGTTTCTAAGTCTTTGAATTGATGGTGTTACACTGTACCAATATCAGTATCACAGTATATTTTTTTTGTGCGATTCCAGTATTCACCATTGAACCAGAACTTGTTTGTTAGTCCCGTCCTTCCATTACATGAGCCAACGGGCAATGAGATGGCACTTCCGATACCCTGCATCTACAGTCAATATTGGGTTTCTCACCTTTCAGTTAACCGAATGCCAAAAATCCAAAGACGCATTCAGAGGGCAAGTAAAACACCCCCCAAGTCTTTGTTCTCTACACAGTCAATGTCTGCACAAAAAAAACATCAGTGCCAGGGGCTCATCGTTTCCTTCCCTTCTGCTGTACATCAGGGCAGCTACTGCTACTGGTATGTACTCTCATTTCTTGTAACTTGAAGGTGGGAAAGATTGTCGTCTCACCGAACTCTGGAAACTTCCTTCCTTGTGTCTACCAGGAGGCTGTCCTGTTACTGTACTTCTTTGGTTTATTGACTCAATGCCAGGCTCAAAACCAGACAGGTACCCGGACATCTGCAAGCCTTCAGGTTCATAACGGCTCCCTACAACTTCAGTGCTATATCCTGGAAGCTGTGTGTAGTAAGGTGTGTTGCCCAGCTGCATTGTCTCATTCATCTGAGTTGTTTGAATCCAAACATTGTCACTGTGCATTCCAGCATTTGGATAAAATGGTTTTACCCAACCAGACAACTGCTGGGAAGGAAATACAGAAGATCTAAAATTCTCCACATTGCTCCCAGCCTGGAATTGAACAGCAGTAGACAAAAGTCTCGGCACAAATGCAAAAATTCATCATGAAAATAAATAAACGGAGATGAAGCAAAACATATCAAGAATTAGAAGGGTATAAACAAAATTGAAAACCCTCTAGTAAACACATGTTGAATGAATATCCAAGCTAACCCATAGTAAATACTTCATCTCAAAACATGTAGTAAAGACAGGCATTCAGAACAATACCAAGTTGCATAAGATTAACTGTAGACAAACCAAAAGACCAGTGCGACCCAATGCGTACTATCAACAACTCTTCAACAACATTTCAACAGGAAAAAGGCAGATTGATACATAGAAAATCACATGTATTCAGAATGACTGCTTTGATGTTTTCATTGTTCAGGAATAGTTTGCCTGTACCTGCTCATTTGACTGTCCTCCAGATGCCAAGTTTCCTTTTAGAGCTCCTAAAGTGTGTCTCAGGTCCTGACTAGCCTGAGCCTCATACAAAATGCAGCGATATAAATACAGAATAAATAAAAAAGATTTAGATGTTTCATATATTTTTTATTACCTGCTGATGTATATTATTGCTCAGGACATCCTTATTCACTGGTCTGATCAGGCCTGACAAGGTCTCAGAGGTCTTAACTGAGGATATGGTTTGAGTTTTATCCTCTAGGTGGATGCTGCTGATCAAAGCTGCTTCACTCATAAAACCAGCCCCACTGCCAGAAGCAACACTGACATTTGCAGACTGATCAGATGAATCAAAATTACTCCTATCAATGTCAGCATCCAAAGGAGTCACTTCATCATTGGCCTGACCACTTTTCAAAGCCAACTGCAAAAGATAAGATACTAGCTTCAAAAGAAAGCTTAAAGTCCAGGGCTAGACTCAGCACATTCCTAAAGTATTCAAAGAGGGAAATCAACATAAGTTCAACCTAACAAACCTGTTCCAGCCATTCCTTTTTTAGTTGCTCAGCTATTCCTTCAAAGGCATAAGAATACTTAAGTGCATTCCAGACAGTGTAAGCAATTAGCTCAAGATTGCTCTCAACATATGGATATTTAGATTTCACAATTCTTTTCAAATGTCCAACATCTGTAGGCATCTGCTTTGCTTTTGAATTTAAAAAAAGGGGACGGGGGAGTCAGCGAAGTCGCATATCCAATTTTGCACCATAATAACAGAATATAAAGAAAACAGCAATACCTATCTCAATTAAAGCCTTATTTGGCAGTATATAACCAGTACTTTCATCTTCCTGACGAGCTATACGATCTCTCCACTCATGTAGAGCCTAAATTGTGGGGAGAATATGATATATGAGATGCTCATTATATATGCAACATTTCAATATAAGAAACTGAATACAATAAGATGTCCAATATGACTTTACAATGGTCAAAATATTGAATGCAGAATGATCATGAGAGTACATAAAGTATGTTCTTACAGCAACAACAGCCAGCTGTTTTGCATCCAGTTCATGTTCCTGCAACCTGTAATAATATAGTTCAGTAACTTGATATGCACATAAAACTAAAATTGTAAAGTACATATTTTAAAGATACAAAAGACTAATTGTTTACCATAGAAGCCAGTTAAGGAACTGAGGCAGCAGCATACGAACCCGTATATGTGGAGATAGGATGTATCTGTCAGAAGCTCCTTCTCATAGAACTGTAAGCAAATTTCATTACTGCGCTTATGGACCTGCAGTAACCCAAACTCTCATTAAAACACATACATCAGGACATGCAATTTGATACATATGACAGTCCAAATAACAATCGATTCAATTCAGGAACTACAAGCAACAAAGAGATCGGTGCTAGATTTAACTTCATTCAAAGAGGTGACAATATCAAACTGTATATTCTCTTATGACCTCAATACATAAGATGGGAACCAGAACAAAAACAATACTTTTTGTACTGTACCTCTAGAAGAAGATCATTTTCGAATGTTGACTCCCTCTGTAGTCTCTGTCTCATTAAGTCATATATGTACAGCAGATAGTGTGTATCTTCTCTAGCATACCTGGACAGAAGTAAAGTCACTTATATATAACTGATGGCAAGTCAGCAATAAAGAAAAGGAGCAAACGAAAAAAATATCCAACACCAAACACAACAGAAAAGAAATTCAGAATAGGGCCTATATGCACAATACTTGATCATTTCATCAGGAAGTGGCCTCGACCTCCAGTCGGCATTTTGATATCTACAAGAAAAGGCATGATTTAATCAGAGAAAAAAAAATCCCATTGTAGATGCAAGGGAGGTCAGAGTATATAGAGCCATACTCCTTCTTTGCTGTCACTCCACAAAAGTGAAGCAATAGGTGCTCAAGGCTGTTTCTCTCCATCTGTAAGACCCTTGAAGCCTGATTATGGTTAGAAAGAAAATCAATCTTCAGTCTATTAAACATTAAAAAGGAGGGTTTCCAGGAGAATAAAGAAAGAAGCAAATTGGGCGGCAGAATCAGAATCACGGTATTATTGGCCCTAATTTACAAATACCTGTCCTGTGTCAAAAAGATTGCACACGTAGATGTGGAAATCCCGCTGGAGCCACATTATATCACGATCCGCACCATGCATTACCTATTTGACCAAGAACGAATGAAAACCAGAAATTGAGTACATATAGACAGACATTATTTTGGAGTTCTTCAAAACCTTTCTCTTTGTTGGATCTTTGAAAGGTTCTTGCAAATAGAGACCAATGTATATGTGTAGCTTAAGAGTGTCCACAATAAAGTCTTCTGTTCTTGTTGAAATCTGCATCAAGCAGGTCAAGCCCTGAAATGACCTATATTGATTATGCTCCAAATCTACCTGAAAATGGAACAAAAAATATATAGGCAATTATTAAATTGCTCATATCATAAAATCCATGGAAGTTATTCTATTGCATGTCAGATAGCCTAGAACATAAAAGGGCGTAAAAGAATTCTTCTATAAGATGAAGAAACAAAACATGGGAGATATCTTGTTTACATACCCACCAAAGTTGTGCAGTGTTGTTCATGTCAAACAGTTACAAAGGTAATCTAGCTTAAGAACTTTCAATAGTGTTAGTATAAAGACTGTCAAGTTCAATGCACATTCCACAACAACTAACATATAGCAGTAACTACAGACACATGTAACTAAAACATTTCACTGAGAACTGTTGTGATACCGTGTGCATGATATATGTTTTGCAGGGGCAAAAAATTCCAGGTAAGGCATGCTTCACAGTTGTTTCCGATAAAAAATGTATGCAACACAAAACAAAATACTTGAGAGTGCACTTCAGTATTCAGTACCAACATAAGAGGCATATAAGTATGGCATAGATTCATTTGAGATTTTTAAATGAAAATATTAGTTACAAATGCTTACAGCAAATTCAGTGACACCCTTCAACTTTTTCGCTAATTCCACTAAGCCTTTGTGATCTTCAACCAGTGTAAATGGTGTATCCTCTAAATCAGCTGGCTTCACTGGTTCTCTCTCAGGAACATTTCTGTCAACGAACTGTTCAACAGGCAGTTTTTCCTGCAACAAAAAATAAGTTAAATCCCATAAATGGATATGGATGCAAGCAAATCATGGCAATGGGAAAAAAATACAGAAGATAAACGCTAGACTTAGAGCAGTCCTATGTTTTTTTAAAGAAAAACACCAAACTGATTTTATTTCCACCTGGTAGTATGGTACATATCGTTGCGCATGAGGATACTACCTTTAGCTTTCAAAATATCAACATGCATACTGATTCTTTTATATCAACATGCCTATGATTCACTATTGTTTGTCAAAAGCAAGTAATATCCTTGTTGGTTGTTTTTCACACCACAAAAAAGTACTATCTCATCTAATATTGAACATTTCCTCTTCCATTTATACACACAGTCACACCGCTATCATAAAGCCATCTTCCAATGTTTGGTTGAAAATTTAACCTAAAAAAGCAGCAATCAGATTATTTGTACTCATTCCGTGTCTGATAAACTTTGGGCAACGTCCGCCCAACACATCCAGTCTAAACACACCAAGCGATGGGGGACGGGAACAGTAGTATTTGATCCAACAAGTGTTGGTCAAGAATCAAGAGCCAAGACTCGACTAAACAAAGCAATGCATACTATTTTACCTAAGCCATGTCCCACACATCGATCAAGGAGTTCATAGCTCCTCCATTCTGTTCGAACACACCAAAACATAGAGAAGTGGCAACAGGATAGTCTATCACTGACCAGCGGGTGAACACGTCGGGTGCCGTCTTGGCTGCGCTCTAGCCAGACATGCTCGAACGGGTTGTAGTTATCCACTATGATTTTGTACACGTCCTGCGGCCGGGGAATGCTCGGATCGTGGAAGGGCACCTTGGCCTTGGCCCCCGACGCCGGCGCGGCTCCCTTGTCCTTGGTCAACGCCCGCACCGACCCGGCGCCGAGAACGGCGCCAGAGCCAGCACTCCCGCCGTCCTGGCCGCTGGCCGCCCTCTTCTTCTTGCCATGCGTCACGAGCTGGAACCCGTCCCCGGCCTCCTCGGCGTCGCCGGCATCGCGGCCCGGCGCCGCGTCCTCTCTCCCTCTCACGCCCTCGGGCTCGTCCATGGCGGAACAGCCGCGGCGCGCGAGCAGGGCGTCGTCGAGGTCCGCGAGCGGGCCACGCGCATCCGCGGGGACCGTGGGCGAGCGCGCGGCGGCGAGGGCCTCGCCGCGGAGTGTGGAATTGAGGTGGGGGGCGGACCGGGGACGGGGAGGAGAGTGGGAAGGAACGGCTGGCGGTTTCAACTGCGGAGCCCGGGCCCTCCTGCAGCTGTCGCTTATATTGGCGGCGGCGGAGGAGGCGGTGGAGGTGGAGGTATGTGATGGTGTCCGCGGCTCCGCTGCTCTCAGGCGGTACTCGTGATGAGTTGAGTGGCCGTGTTCATCGGCTGCTCGTGCGTCGGCGGACCAAAGCCTCGGGATCGGGCCCGGGGTGGCGCGTCAACCTAAACAAATATCTCCTCTCCTCTCGAACGTGCCATCGATTCGCTAAGAGCATGGTTAATAACCCAGCCAGCAGCAGGCTGTATGCTGCTGCCATATCAGCTATAGCCATCCTATTAGCTAACTCATATTATAGATTGGCTGTAACAGTGATGATAAGTATTTAATGTTTATGTATGCGTGGACGTATCACAGCAGCTGGAACGAGGATGGTGGGGAGTCAAGCGCCGATCCTACAGCCTACAACTGGCTGGGAGCAAGCTGCATGGTGGATTCAGCCGGGCTAGGAGTCAAGCGCCGGCCGTTTGCTTTCTTCTTTTCTCTCTTTGCCAAATCACTCTATTTTTCTGATGTGGCTCTATTTAGCCGGCTGAGTAAGCATTGTTATACTTGCTGCACGAGAAAGTTTTACAAGTTAAAATTGAGACGGTAAATTGAGGTTATCGAACCAACAAACCAACAAACCTCGGGGGAGTGACGCGGGGCCCAGTCAGGCAATGATGGCGAGCCACGAGGCTGAGCCGTGGTGAATCCATAACCCACTGAGTAGGTTGCGGAGGCGACGTCTGCAACTCCGAGTCAGCAAGTTGGGACAGCGTCTGCTGCCCACAGACGCAGGTGACCACCTCCTCGGTCGCAACCTCAAGCTGGGTGGCCACCGGAGATGAAGCTAGATGGTTGTGGAGGGCGCATGTCGATCCGACTGGCGACGAGAGAAGCTGCAAACTCCTCTAGTATCGGGTCATCCGTGGTGTCGCGACCAGGGAGCATGTCGTAAGGCCACACAGACAGTGTCAACGGGTTGACCCCACGAAGGCACGTCCCGCTGCCCGGCACGTCAAGGTCGAGGTCAGCTACATTATCAGTGGAGGGGTCGTTGGTGCCTTCCTCTGGCTGTCATCGACGCCTCATGTGTCTGCGCCGACGACCACGGCCGACACCGCCAGTCAGCACATGCACAGCCCCACCCGACTCCGCTAGACAGACGTGGGCGGGAGGCTGGGTGCTCGAGCCACGGTCTCGGGCGAGTGGTCGTCGTCGGCCATCTGTGGCAGTAGCTGTGCCGCGTCCATCCCTGCCCGCCATCCGGGGTCCACTGTTGTAACCGGGCCGATGCCGCTTACAGTCCCGTGCCATGTGCCAGAAACCATAGCACCGAAGGCAGCGACATGACAGCCTGTAGGTAGCGACACAGTGCAACCGGGACAGGCAGTTGAGGCACTTTCCCTGGAGCACGGCAGGTAAGGGGCGACATAAGGATGGCAACGGAGATGTACCCGTCGGGTATCGCCGGAACGTTCTCTTCCCCGCTATGGAGAATTCATCCCGTCTCCGTTCCCGTTAACTATCTCGGGTATAGATTCTTGCCCATCCCCGTACCCGTCGGGCATCGGTCGGGTAACAGATACCCGACGGGTACTGCATACCCGATAAACAAGGACACTTGGGGTCGTAGCTTTGCAATCGGAGACATTTCTTCTTCACTCGGGTATAAGTGTCGGAGTCTCGGAGATGCCGAGGAGAAGGAGCGAGGTTGCGAGGAGGACGAGCAAAGGTGGCAGAGAGACCAAACTGAGGAAGCGAGGGGCACGAGCGCTCGTAAGGCAGGCGTGCTTGTGCTGCTGGCGGAGATGATGAGAAAATATTGAACTAGGGTTCCCAGAACACACAAACTATATATATGATTGTTCAGATTTTGGCAAAAATACCTATATTGAGCTTCTTTGGGCCTAATACTCGTATGACAGCTTAAATAGTCGGGTTCCCCAACGGGTAACGGGGACGAGTAAACAGGGAACGTTCTTGTACCCGCTATACCCGTCGGGGATGAATTCTTAACCATTTAGATACCCACGGGTAAATATATGATCCTATCCCGTCCCCTAATGGACCAAATACTCGTCGGATATCGGGTATCGGGGCTCATTGCCATCTTTAGGGCGACGGCCACCGATGAAGTCCCCCACCTATGACACCCCAGCGCTGCGGCTGCCACCCCTCAGCGTCCGGAGCTGAGACGCGGCGGCGCGGCCCCAGCCGCTGGTGCGCAGGCGCGCTGGGTCCGTCTGATCCGATGTCGTCTGGGCTCCTCAGCCACCCGATCGAATAAGGGCCTTCCTCTCCTCCTCATCATCTATTGATGGGAGATATAGTACTAATCATGTGAGATAAAAACAAGATATACTAATCCTGTCATGTCGAGTTGATTCCTCCATCTGCATGTGCAATAATCGTCTGATTTTTGTTAAGAATTTTTCAATTAGACGATCGATGTGCTCGTAATATATATATTTTGAAGGCTATCATATACGTCTTAAAAACTATATCTATACAAAGAGACTATATGTATATCTATAATAACACATTGCCTGTATTTTTAAACTCTTCTACTTAATATTGTTATGTTCACTTGGCTTATAAGCCGTACTTTTTCAGCCAACGAACAATATTTTTCTCTCACAATAAATCAGCCAACAATAATTTTAGTCATGACTTATCAGCCAAACGAACAGGATATATAATGATACACAAATCTTTTGCGTATTCGAGAAAAATATTTATAATAATAAACGAAGAGATGGGTTCCCTCGTATAATTGTTTCTTGTGTTCATATGCGTTGTTTTTGGGATTGGGTAACCATTTATCTACAACTTCTCGTCTCTTTCTTAGGATCGAGAAAAAAACCGGATATGACAATCAGTGAATAGGTCCATTCTCAATTGAGCTAGTCTTTTTTCATTGTTGTATTTTTAGATCCGGTTTTTTTATGTTGCTAATCACAAATTGATCTCCTCGTTTCCGATTGGTCCTGTCGATGCCTTTCGAGAGTGTCATGACCGAATCGACACACGCGTGATCCATGGCGAGAGATCAGCCAGAGAGGCACCGTATCAAAGCTTACGATTCATGGCCTCTTCGGCTGGTATCGAAGTTGGCTGAAGCTATTTTATTGTGAGAGAAAAATATTAGTAGATTCTAGCTAATAAGCCGGCTGATAAATTTAAGCGAACAGAACCTCAGTTGCCTCCGCCAATACCTTGAACCTTCTTTTACGGAAATAATAGCCTCTCTCAGTACCTTGTACTCCTACCTTTTTTTGGAAGAATTATGATGCCTTTTAGCTAATATTGACTATCAAAATTGTCTCTAAGACAAGCAAAGATTGTAGCGGTGAGGACCAAGCATTACGTGTTTTTATTCAGATTTCCTGATTAATCAACTAGCTTTTTTGCCTAGTAGCTTGTTGGATCATGCAATCCGCAGTTGATAATGCAATGTATATGCGCATGATTACTTTTTCAGTAAACCTGTACTGGTTGCAAGAGCACAACACTCATAGCCCGTTTGAATCCCTAGAATTAAATTCATTCTAATTACATTTAAGACATGGATTAATTAAGTTAATATAGTTGCATATGGAATATACTTATATATTTATTGTTAGACACACAAGGAACATACTTATATGTTGCATTTCTATTGTAGGAAAATGAGTTAAATAGTGTGCTATAAGTTGAAGAGTAGGGTCATGTTCGCTTGCCTTATAAGTCATACTTTTTCAGCGAAGAAACGATGTTTTTCTCTCACGACAAATCAGCCAACATTACTTTTCAGCCAAGCGAACATACCCTAAAATTATAGTATAGTGATCTATAGAATTCATTTCCATCTCATATCCTACGAATTTAAGATAGGCTTATTTGTAAGCTTAGGAATGTTACGTAATATCAAATTTCAAGTCAAATAACCTAATCTATTAAGTAGATTTTAATTCTTCCAAAATCAGGGATCCAAACGGCCTTGTTTGTGCTGGTTACGTGGGTGATCCCGCTGCATGACAGGAGTGAGACATTTAATTACACGATGAGTGCTACTTGAAAAAAAAAAGACTAATGCAGTTTAACCTACCAATGTTTATATGCATACAAATACTAATGGTTTTCTAGAGCTCTACAGCGTGCTTGTCAGAGCAGCCTTGCATCTTGCTTGCCCATCTGCTACCACCAGAATTCCTATTGTAGTTCTGATTGACCATACATTGTGCTGTTTATTTTGGGTTTTGAACATGTCCTTGTCAAAAATTAATTTCACAATCATCTTGATGATCGAGTCCATACATGCTATAATTTGTAGTCATTTTAAATTTATCTAACAATCTTGTGAATGAGATGCAGACATATGCTAGTACCTACATGACACTACTACAGATTGACTTATCACTATCGCTACTTTCACTGCCGTAGCGATAGAAGCGACCGTGTGATATTTCCACCATCGGCTAGAATGATAACGAGGCCTCCTGGGAATGAAACCGACAGTTCAGACTTCTACCACCGACGGGTTAACATTAGATGCGGCAGTGGTATTGGGGTTGCATTTGCTTCGTCGTATGAAAAGCCGGGCCGACTGGGATACGTATTTTATCCGCCGGTCCTAAACTAGCGTTTGGTGAAGCAGTAGTAAATTCAGCGTGAGTGTTGAATTGCCTCAACTTCCAAGGCTGTCAAATCACCATTATTTCTGCCGCCTGAAGCCTAAGAGCCATACCCACTGCTCTACGTATACTTCAAGCCCGGTGCCCTCTGAAACCACCCCTCTTCTTCATTCATCATCCCCTTCTCTTTCAATCTACAAAGAAAATATCAGACAACCCCATCAAATTTTCAAGCAACCCGTCGTCCAACGAGGACGACTTGCCAGCCCACCAGTCCTCCGAGGAGGACGTCTCATCCGACGACTGGAGGTGTTTTTATTATAGTCCTCCACGGAGCTCCGAGAAGGAGGACCCAGAGGAGGAGGACGAGGACGACACCGAAGACTCCGATGACTCTGACTCCGACTTCGACTTCGCCTCGCCTCGCCTCCTCCCAAGCGAGCGAGGCGAGCAGGATCATATGTTTAGATTAAGTAGTTTATAGTTAGTATAAGTAGTTTTAATAGTTTAGGTTAGTTATTATGCATATGGACGAGTACAATCATATACTCGTCCAAATTGTATCTATATGTTACATATATATAATGAATAAATGAAAAAAATTCTATTCGATGTCACTGTTGACGGTCACTAACACCCGTTTTGACCGTCAACATTTCACCCAAAAGCATGGTAAAGTGAGATAAATCATCATCACATGTGTTAAATTTTGTTTATAATTCACCTAGTTTCACTTGTACTTGTAGAATTATTTGTATCCAGGAATTATAGCAAAATTTGTGCAAAATGGTGAATAAAATGGACAAGGGAGGCAAGTGGACGTGGTAGGGAGGCCAGGGGCCCACATGCCACGCCGACTAGCCCCACCATGGCGTTGTCCGGTGTGCCAAGTGTCCAGGCCACGTCACCGATCCATGGGAGCGACTCCCCAAGCCCTCTCAAGCATTGATCCAATGTTGGTTTGCACCGACGGTCACGATGGAGTGGTCTTGGATCCATGGGTCCACTGTCATGGACTTGGAGTCCTCCAACCGACCTTGGAACCGCCTTACCTGCCAAATTTCAACATGTGCCGAGTTCACAACCGCCTTTGGGAGCCAACCAAGGCCCTACGATCGAAAGGCGGTGAAATCAAGGGCCGACCAACGCGCCTACCACGCCGCCCAGTGCCCAAGTTACCTCCACTGACTTACTTAACGTCTATAAGTACCCCTCCTGCAACAACCGACCTAGGAGAGCTATAAATAGTGGTGTGAGGCGCCATTTGAAAACATCCCCATTCATTCCATCACTCCAAGTGAGAGTAGTAGCTAGGCGAAGCTCTATAGCTCAACTACTTTGTAGTAGATAGGGAGAGAGTGAGAAGAAGCTCGGGGAGGAGCTGGGCTATCGGCATCCTCTCCACTTGTGTTTCGGCGGATGAAGCTCTTCTTTGAGTGAAGTCCGACATCTTCTATGGTAACTCTGCTATTTTGCATTACGTAAGTATTATTTATATTATTGTGTTTACTGGTTTTACCGCTTGGTTAGAGTGCTCTAGTCGCATTTCATTGTGTACGGGATTAGAGTAGTGAGTCTATAGATTAAGCGTGGTGCTTAGGTGAAAGGTCCTAATGGCTAGAGGGGATGAATAGCCTATTAAAAATTTCTACAACAACACTTAACAAACCGGTTAGATAATTATGAGGCGAAGCAAGTGTTGCGCTAGCCTACTAAAATAGCAAGCCACCTACCACAATTCTAGCTTATGTAGTTTCTATCCACACAAAAACTATATCACTACACTAAGTTAGTGTGCTCTCAAAAGTTAGCTAAAGAGCCACACTAACCAAACTAACAAGCTCTCACAACTAGCTACACTAAAGAGCTTGATAACTAGTTTATGGTAAAGTAAAGAGAGTGAGCAATTTGTTTATATCGTCGTGTCGAGGAAGGAGCCAATCAATCACAAGAATGAATACCAATGAAGACCAATCACCTCGGAATCAAATAATGAACATAATGATTTTTTACTAAGGTTCACTTGCTAGCAGGCAAGCTACTCCTCGTTGTGGCGTTTCACTCACTTGGAGGTTCACATGCTAATTGGCTTCACACGCCAAACCCTCAATAGGGTGCCGCACAACCAACACAAGATGAGGATCACATAAGCCACGAGCAATCCACTAGAGTACCTTTTGGCTCTCCATCGGGGAAAGGTCAAGAACCCCTCACAATCACCATGATCGGAGCCAGAGACAATCACCACCCTCCGCTCGATGATCCTCACTGCTCCAAGCTGTCTAGGTGGCAGCAACCACCAAGAGTAACAAGTGAATTCCACAGCGAAACATGAATACCAAGTGCCTCTAGATGCAAACACTCAAGCAATGCACTTGGATTCTCTCCCAATCTCACAAAGATGATGAATCTATGATGGAGATGAGTGGGAGGGCTTTGGCTAAGCTCACAAGGTTGCCATGTCAATGTAAATGGCCAAGAGAGTAAGCTTGAGCCGGCCATGGGGCTTAAATAGAAGCCCTCATGAAATAGAGCCGTTGTACCCCTTTACTGGGCACAACACGGGGTGACTGGACGCTCCGATCATATCGACCGGACGCTGGACCTCAGCGTTCGGTCACGTGATGCGTGCCACGTATCCCCTCTCTTCAAATGTTGATCACCCGATCTCAATGGTCAAGTGATGACCGGACGTAGCAGCTCAAAGTGATCGGACGCTGGACCTCAGCGTCCGGTCGTTTCCAGTAAGCATCCAGAAAAGATTTTTCATGACCGAATGCGTCCGGTCATGCTCGACTGGACACACCCAGTGTTCGGTCACATGGCGACTCCCCTATGTGCTGCCACGTTAGCAGGACTGGATGCACCCTGTCAGCATCTGATCACTAAGTGACCCAACGTTCGATCAGAGATCGATGCCAGCGTCTTCGCGGCTTCCACTGACCGGACTCGTTGGTCCAACCGAGGCCAGCGTCCGATCACTTCGAGTGACCTCCATCTTTTCTGTATAGGGTGCCGGTGGCACCGTCGGACTATCCACACTCTACAGGCAGACACTTCGTCGGTGAAGTTCCTAACCCTTGATCAAATATGCCAACCACCAAGTGTATCACCTTGTGCACATGTGTGTTAGCATATTTTCACAAATATTTTCAAGGGTGTTAGCACTCCACTAGATCCTAAATGCATATGCAATGAATTAGAGCATCTAGTGGCACTTTGATAACCGCATTTCGATATGAGTTTCACCCCTCTTAATAGCATGACTATCGAACCTAAATGTGATCACACTCACTAAGTGTCTCGATCACCAAAACAAAATAGCTCCTACCATTTATACCTTTGCCTCGAGCCTTTTGTTTTTTTCTTTCTTCTTTTCAAGTCCAAGCACTTGGTCATCACCATGGCATCACCATCATCATGTCATGATCTTCATTTGCTTTACCACTTGGAATGTGCTATCTATCTCATGATCACTTGATAAACTAGGTTAGCACTTAGGGTTTCATCAATTCATCAAAACCAAACTAGAGCTTTCATTAGGCTATAGCTTGCATGTGTTTATGGCTAGGCCTTCGGATAGATTGTGGTAGGTGGCAGGTGGTGATAGCCCTATCCATCCTTTGTATTCCACCATGATAGGTCTAGTTATTAAATTGTAAGGCTCGTGGCAGACCTTGTCTAGTTATCTCTCCTAGGTTGCTAGGCGGGCTGTGCCCCAAAGTAAACAACCATGATATAGTTTTCTTTAGTCTTGTCTTAGTTCATAGAAATCACAGATGTCCTATCTGCCTATTACTTTTACCCTTGGACACTCTTAGTTCTTAACTAGTCCACTTCACGTTCCCCATGGAAAATACGATACCTTGGAATATTCCTAGGTGAAAGCTACATTGACAGTCGTGCTCTTATGAATTTATCTATTTGCTACATCTAGTATCAACAACCACCTTTTTTATATGGAATGCAAAGCAAGGTCTTTCCAATACTACTTCCAAAATGTCAGTGCACGGATTTGATCTCTCGATGAATGTTTTTTTGTTTTTCAGTATATTTGTAAATGAAAAGGGAAAAACTATCATGTATGATTGCGATTGTTTCCAGGAGAATGTAAAAGCAGTTTAACCACTGACAATTGTGGTATTATAGAGTTGGATTAGTGTGACAATGGTCGGCTTAATACAGACACTATTTAACTTATCCCGTGCTATCCGTTCTCATTGCCGATCAATCTGGATTGTCCATTTGGCAGCAAATCTAGAAGCACCCGGCCCATTCCCAACTCCCCTTGGGTCCTATCTGCACCTTGGCGGTGGTTCAACCAACTAAAAAACCTTAGTACAAATCTATTAGTTCTCCCCACATGTTGCTTCATCCTCATTCTCTCCACCTGTTGCTTCATCTTCATTTTGACCCATCACCTATACTTGCCCTGCCTTGAGCACCTTGCATTGTCATAGTGGACAACGTCCCATGAAGGTTAGATGCATTCGGTCACCCCCTGTTAGCATTTGGTTCCAATTGGTTTTGGGTTTGGTGTCAGTTTTGTTCATATTAGGAATTTCTTCATTGCAATAGATGTCTTACTTCACGCCCCTTGAAGGTTAGATGGATATTCGATCACCCCCATGTTAGCATTTGGTTTCATTTGGTTTTGGGTTCGGTATCAGTTTTGTTCATATTAGGAAATATTAGGAATTTCTTCATTACAATAGATGTCTTACTTCGGAAGAAGCCATTTCAATGCGAGCAACCTTGCATTTTGGTGGCTAGGGGTGGCACCAGGACCCTAGATGATGTTGTTTGCTACTTGGGGATGGAGCATTCACCTAGACTGACTGTTGATTGTTGAAGCCGCTATTCGTCACCTTCTCAGATCACAAAATTTGACAAGAATCGTTCAAGACCCTATTTGTGGAGAGATTTTTGTGCTTTGTAGGACTAGGTAGGAAGTAGACATACTTTATAGATACAATGTGTCTATGGACAGAGATGCTATCATCTTTGCTATGGTTCACTACCTCTAGCTTTCGGGACCGCATCAACCAATTAAGTACCTTAGCAACCCATCCGACATTAAGTCTTAGAATTTATGAAACTTTTATGTTAACAAAGTTTATATGTACTGATAAAACCTTTGGATTAGTATGTATGAGTACTGCATAATCGTTGAACTATTACTTTGGTTGAACTATTAATTGAATCAGTTGGTCTTGATTGTGGTCCACGTGTACACCTCTATGTAAGCATAGATGATCAAAAATAGACCTTCTTCTATAGGCAGATAGTACCCTAAACTAGTGGTGACACAACATTTCATCTTGGTGGGAGTGTGAGTGTTTTGAAGGATGTTTTGGTGCCTTGGCGGGAGGCAAAAGCGTAGACAAAAGACCTGGGCCAACCTCTTCACTTAGAGTGTGCAACACTTTGAACCCTGACTGCTCTATGGCTACATCTAGCTCCAACTCCTCCCAATGGTCGACACCATCCTAGGGCGCCATCGTGAGAAGAACACTGGCTTCCAACGGAGGAGGCTACAATGGGAGGGGGACGCCCATCCCATGCCATGTCGAGAACCACCCCTACGCATACTAGCCACCACTTTTGTGTCATTGTGGCTTGAAGACACCTCGGTGGATTTCATGGAGTGATGGAAACCCAGGACATCGGTACCACAAATGCTACGGGGTAAATAATGTAACTCGATTTCTTTCTTGTTCATTTTGTTTTTGCAATGCAAATGCTAAAATCTCGTTGTACTTATGGTAATTTGGTTTTTTCGTAGCCCGACCTAGATTGCGGGTTCTTTAAGTGGTACGATCCCCGATATGGAAAATTTCTGAGGACTTTGATTTTGGATTTATGTAAAAAGATTTAGGAGCTAAAGGCGAAGGCTAATGTTACAACAAATGAAGAACATCTGCATGAGGAGGAAGAGATTATGCCATAGATTGAAGAAATGGCTAGGGTTCCAACGAAGATGATGAAAGATTTTATACCTTTGAGAAAGAAATGTGCTTCCTGTTCTTCTTTCACCTATTTTGTACTTACCTTAGTTCTTGGCATGTTCATTGGCAAGTTGCTTAGTTCACCGCAGTAGATTCAAGTAACAATTTATAATGTATTGGACTAAAATCTATCACTTTTGTATAACTATTGTTAAACTAAATGTATGGTGATTATCTAGGTATTCAATTTATTGAACTGTAAATGATAGTAGATCCAAGTATCAATTGATGTGTTGGAGGCATCCTACTTCCCTGGACACTGGGCCCTGGTACAGGGGCAACCAATTTATTGAACTATATATACACTCCTACAGTCCTACCACACCTTCCTCCCATCCATCCCCCACTCTGCTCCCTTGCTCTGCTTCACCCTGCTAGCGTCGGACGAAATACAACCTCTCATGTGCTCACTGCTCCTTCACCTCCAACCCCACCGGCGCACAAATCTTTAGTGCGTCGTCCCTGCTTCTCTGCTCCATCAGGATCTAAGGTAACTGCACTAGATTTGCTCCCCCTTCACTAGATTCTATATTCCTTTGTATTGCTCTCTCGTGCTCTCTACTCCTTCACCTCCAACCGAGCTACAATAATTTTGTTAGATTTGCAGATGAAAATACATCTTCTCGTTCTGAAGTTTGTGGTCTTGTGTATCCATGGAGTGTAGCTTTGCGAGCCTTATTGTCCTCAGTATTGATTCACCGAATCAGTACTTTGTGAACAAAGTTGATGAGCTAAATGAAAGTGTACCAATTGGTGTGGATAGGGTTGTAGTGGTCAAGGCTCGGGATGACATGGAGATTGACAACGATCTCATGGAGACCGACAACAATCTGTAGGATATTATGGAGATTCATAATGATCCAATGGAGGTTGACTAGGTTCTACATGGAGAATGATTAATTATGCAACCAATGATGTAAATATAAAGGCCTTTTAACTTTTGCATACTTGAAGGGTCGAGATGACAGACTAGAGGGGGGTGAATAGTCCTTTCTAAAATTTAATCGCACCGGCTAACCGAAATAAATGCGGAAATAAAACTATCGGTCTAGCCAAGACTACACTCCTCTATCTAAGTTCACAAGCACCTTATAAAGATCCTAAATAGGCAACAAAGGTGCCAGACTAGCTAGTGCTCACCTATCCAATTCTAGCTTGCAAGGTCACATAAACCTATGCAACTAGTACTTCAAACAAACTGGGGAGCACCTACACAATCTAGTAAGCAAAAACATAAAGCCATCTAAGCTCACTAGCAATGCTCAATAACAAGGCTACACAAGCCAAATTAGAGAGCGTAAAATACTTAGCTATACAAACTAAGCAATGTGACTAACAAGGTTACTAAAACCAAATTAGCCACACAAGAGAGCTACTTCTATGCTACACAAGCAAGAAGGCAACTAGCAAGCTACTAAAGCTAAACTGGTCACAAGAGCAACTACACAAGGACAATGTATGAAATGTAAATACAAGCTTGTGTTGCACGGATTGCAAACCACCAAGATGATGATGAAGATAATATTGACACGGTGATTTTCTCCCGAGGTTCACTTGGTTGTCACCAAGCTACATCCCCATTGTGTCGACCGCTCACCTAGTGTTTCGATGACTAATTGGCATCACCCACCAAGCCTGCATGTCGGGGACCACAAGAACCTACCCCAAAAGTGAGGGTAGCTCAATGATATGCTCAACTAGAGTTGCTCTTCGCTATCCCCACGGGGTGAGCACAATCCCCCTCACAAATCCTCCTCCAGAGCATCGTACAATCTTCTCGCGTGCTTCAATAGAGTCACAAGCAACCAAGCCATCTAGGAGATAGCAACCTCCAAGAGTAACAAGCACCATCAGCTTGCAACACGATCACCTAGTGCCACTCAATGCAACCTCATGATGCAATCACACTAGAATTGCTCACTCACTCTATTGGATGATCACTATCTAGTATAAGTTAGTTAGAGGGCTCCCAAGCACACCTACACAAGCCACCAAGGTTCAAGGGTGCTTAGCTTCCAGCCCAAGGCCGGCTACCACTTCTATTTATAGCCCCATGAACAAATAGAGCCGTTACCCCTTCACTGGGCACTCTATGCACTGACCGGACGTGTTCGATCACTGCGTCCAATCGCTGCTCGACCTCCATGTGTCCCTCTTCAAACGAAGTAGCTGTTGGCGCCCAATGGCAAGCTCTGACATGCGTGAATACCACCTGATCGGACACATAGGACCATGATCGGATGCACCCGACACGAAGTCCGATCAACTGCGCCCTAGCTTCCTTGGCCTAGAGACTGGACGCACCCTTGCACGATCGAACACTGAGCTAGCTAGAGTCCAATCGACTAAAGTAAGGGTCCAGAGATGAAAAACAACGACCGGGCGCATTTGATACGCCCGACCAAACGTGTCCTTACATCCGATCGTTTCTAGATCAACTTTCGTGCGCCACGTCATGATGATCTAACGCATAAACAGTGTTCTACCTATGTCCGGTCACTCCCTCGAACTAGAGCCCAGTCATGCGCCTCAGAAGATCACTCCTGGCTAGAATACCAGACATGTTCAGTATCGATATCGGATGTGTCCGGTCACTGCCGACTGCCCGAGCCTAGGTTAAATACTAGATGCGTCCAGTCCTTATGTTGGATGCGCCCGGTCACCCTGTGACCAGCGCTTTCAACTCCTTTTCTTCACCAACTTCTTCTCATTTACAAATGTGTCAACACCACCAAGTGTACACCACCATGTGTATGTGTGTTCGCATTTTCACAATTATTTTTAAGTTAGCCACTCAACTTGCCACGCCACTCGATCCTAGCAATGATGCAAAGTTAGATCACTCGAGTGGCACTAGATGACCGATATGCAAACAAGTTTACCCCTCTTGATAGTATGGCCATCTATCCTAAACCCGATCATAAACTTCTCTATACACCTATGACCGGTGAAATGAAATGTCCTATAAGTTATACCTTTGTCTTGCGCATTCCATTTCATCTCCTTCAATGTCGATGCAACACATGCACCAACATGGTCACAAATGATATGATCCACTTTATATCATCACATGACTGTATTGGTTCATCGATCTTGACCTCACTTGCTCTTCACTGTTACCTCGGTCCATCGGCACCAAGTCCATGACTTGCCCTTCACACTTGCAACCGTTCTGTCGATCCAAGTCTTGTCTTGATCTTCTCTACCTTAGTCACATGACTCAATGTCATGTCTCATATGCAATGAGCACCTTCATCACATGTGTGAGCCTTTGCAACATCTCTGAGCCATTTTCACCTTCATGACATATATGTTGCTCACACACGTGTACCTGTGGACTAATCACCTGTGTATTTCACTTAAGCACACATTAGTCCACCTAAGGTTGTTACTCAGTTACTAAAATCAAATAAGGACCTTTCAATAGTGTTGGCCTAATTAGTATCTGCATTTTAGCTTTCAGCATGCTTGTTAGCCTAGTAGTGTCCACCTACTTATTCGGTATGAATGTATGGAACTCAAGTTAGATTCCTTTCAATCCGAGAGTACTAGCAGTGTGCTTTCCTTATGTTTTCTAAGTGTGTATTTTGGCCTTTGCCTCAATGTAAATCTATGTGCCTTATTATTCACCATCGAACTCAAGTTGGCTTCCTTTCAATCTTATTACTAGAATTATGCTTTTCTTAGTTTTCCAAGTGCGAGATTGTGTGCCTTAGTGTTCATCACTGTATCATATAGAGGTCTCTGGTGGTAATAGGATCTAGCCACCAGTGATGTTACTGTGCATTCACCGCCACTTAGTTGCAAAATTTCTAATCCCGTGTTTGAACCCTCCCGCGCAGAACTGATGAAAGTTCGATTATCGCATGCCGTAAAATTACATCAAGAGCAAGCAACTTACTCCAACCTCCCCCCTACCCCCCCTCCCCCACCATCCTCCCTCCCCCCACATAGCTTTCCTTTTCCTCAATGCTGTTGTTCGTCATCGCCGCTCCTGCTCATCAGCACTGCTCAGCCCTTGCTCCGCACCGGTGCACATCGCTGGATTGCTCACACAGATCCATCGGTGAACGAGTTGTTGTTGTTACCGGCGTTGCCACTCATGATCACCACCACCAGATCCAAAGGCAAGTGTAATAAGGCCTTACTTGTATCGCCATCCCTTCTCCTCGAAACTCATGTCCTTACTAATGTTTATTGATGCAATTCCATGGTAGGGCGGCCTCATCTTTTTGGCTAGTGGTGTCCTTCTAGATGAAGGAGTCCCACAACATGAGGGACGCAGTGGATAGCCTCTTAGATGATGTGCTCGCCGACATCTTCAGCTACCTCCTCGCCCGGTCCTTGTGCTGCTGCAAGTGTTTCTATCGCTCCTAGAGGCACATCATCTCCGACTCCTATCAACATAAGAAGCTTTCACAGACTGTCGTCGGCTTCTTCTATGACAGCTGGTGGAAGGAAAATCACCACTTCACCAGCATCACCGGTGAACGACCCTTCTTGTCCTTCTTTCCATTCCCCCTTAAAAATCCTAGTCTTAGATTGTTGCAGTGGCCTCATCCTTTGCTAGTGTGCTGGGCCAGATGGATTATGTCGCTATGTTGTCTGCAATCTGTCGACCCACAAATGGCATGTACTGCCACATGGCATCCATTCTATTGGTGTTGACACAAAATGTGACGCACTGTGCCTCACACACAGCAAGCCGAAAAGCGTAGCTTCAATCGGGTTCCCGGGTGTTTCGTGATCCGGAAGCGTGCCAGTCAGTTTGACCTGAAAACTAACAAGGGATAAAACAATTAAATGTCAAACCGGAACATGTCGGGTGATACCGGACAGTTCCACATATACGGCCCTGAAGCCACTTACAACGACATACGGCTATAGAGAGCTGTCTGCCAACAAGTTCATAAACCATTCGGCTAACCGTAAGGTGAATGCACGTAAAGACCTAATTGCCGAATGTATGTGCATGGGAAGACATGTTTGAACAAGTGAAATTAATTATGAGTTAATGCATAACCAAGCTCGGCAATCCAGCCGAATTGGGGTCCACGAAGAAGGAACGTACAAATAAAAACGATTAAACTAAACCAAAACCTGCATCTGCCGCACGACACCTAGTTTCGTTAGAGCTTAAACGTGATTAACATGCATGAACCCGCAACATGTGACAATCTAGATTGAAGCAATTCAGCCATTATGAGCATGTTATCTATTTAGCAATGATCGTTGAAGCACGAATAAAACCACAAGAGAGATAAGGCCGAACAATATCAATCTAGATTGGGCAGAAGTGTGTTACAAATATATGAAAGGTTTAAAACATGCAACACTGGATAACTTAATGAATCTATTTAGATTTGCCATATCTAATATAGAGCCGATAATTATCTCGCTTTCACTAAGCATATTGAGCAAACGCCTGCCGCACGGTATTTACTCATAAACAAAGCATAAGCGAAGACTTCTTGATTGTCAAGCAAAGATCCGCCGCACGACCATTGAAAACAAACAAGACTACTTGCATCACGTCTAAATCCACCGCATGATACTAAACATGATAACAAGGTTGTCAGAACTTACGGAGGTCGACGGATCGATGATTCCTCTCGAAGAACTCGACGACACGACAAAAGGACTCGAAAGTTGGCACGGGGCCGGTTGTATTGATTTGGTTGTGTACCCTTATTACAATGGTCGAGGGTCAATATTTATACCCTAGACAAAACACGAGTCCTAGAGGACTATGATTTACAAAGGAACCTTAAAATAAACTTGGAAACTCACGATTCCTTACCCTAAACTCTTAGAGTCCTTTATTATTACAACTTTCACCTCTTCGATCGGCCTTGCCTGCCATCTTCTGTTTTTCCCGAATGGAATCACCGCCTTCTGGAGTAACCGACCGCAATGCATTTAGCCGACCGCTTGCCTCGTTTGCCGAATACCTTTCTTCCCACACGTGGGTCTACCTGTCATCTTCTAGAATCGACCAAAATCCAGTGTTAACACATGCCCCCTCAATTTCGGGATAAAAGTTGTTTTATTCTGAAATTGACCACAAGCTCTTTCATTCTCCTAGGTCATCACCGTTCAAAACCACAGCCGCTGCCCAAAAATTCAAGCTTTCAGCGCAACCTCGGACCTTCTTCAAATCTTCAATGGCGACCCAGGATGAAATCCCAGAGGTAAACTTTACTTATATTCGGCAACTTTCATTTTATCCTCCCGTTCCTCTTTTGATTTACTCCCCTTTGATTTCAATCATCTTCTGAAGGAATACAAGAGCCAGATTTTGATCCCCTATGCTGCCAACCCCGACTCCTATTTCCTTGGCCCAGTGGGAAATCCTGACCCTTCTGAAATTATTGAGAAGGAAACCCAAAGAATTCCTTTCAAGTCTAGGATTACCTCGCCAAATCGATGGCCAAACACGTTCAAGAATTGGCCATTTCCCCCAATCACCGGATGGCGTAACTGGTACAGGAGAATGCTGGAGAAAAGCAGCAGCCACTAGGAAAGTCAGGACATCAGTCATTGTCTGGAGTTATCTTTAGCAGAGACACCCAGGAATGACTCCCTTCTGATAGCAGCTTCTCATTTTTGGTTTGACGCTATCAATGCCTTTATCTTTGGTCATGGTATTATGACCATCACTCTAGCCGACGTATTCATGATGACTGGCTTGAATGTGTCATTGCCAGTATACCCCTACAAGTACAAGAGCAAAAGTAACCAAAGAGCCGTCAGCTCTGGATGTGGATGGGTCAAACATATTCAGAACTACATGAACGCATCTGGCGCCATCTCTGACAAAGAGTTGAAAGCCTTCATGAATATGTGGCTATGCAGATTCATCTTCTGTGGAAAATCCAATGAACCAACCCTGAATCACATGGTAATGGCTGAAGATTTGGCTACAGGCACTCAGATCCCACTAGGCAAACATCTCTTAGGGTCTGCTTATCATATGATGCATCAGATTACTCTTCAGATGCGCCAAGGTGGAGAAATCTCTTGTGTGAATGGTCCCTGGTGGCTAATTCAAATGTGGCTTCAACTATATATGCATCAGATAACCTCTGTGAGCCTCTTCAATCTAAGTTTTCCTTCAGTCAACTATGCTGAAGGCAACACAACAAAGGTCAAGGCTTGTCAGACTTATGGGGAAGCAGCATCATCTATAAGCATTGACATAGACATCGGTCATTTCTTCAAGCTATTTTTCAAAGGATTCGGCAATGTGCTCTGGTTTCCTTACAGAGAAAATGAAGATCTGACTTTGCCCTGCAAGTTTAGCTATGAAATTGGTTGTTCAGGCCAAGAATCCACGGAGATCTTCAACTCCTTTATCAAACCTTGCACTCTGCCAGCTGAATTTCATCATGGGAGATTAGTACAATCAACTTATGAATTCTATTACACAAACATGGTGGCCAGACAATTAGGATGCGGCCAATTGCCTCAAAAATTCCTCTTCTCAACAATCATAAAGTCAAGGGAAATAATAACAGAAGGAATGGTAGCCAAGAAGGTCTTTGAATTAGGATGGGAATTGCCAATATACGAACCATCTCCATTTGGGCTAATAGATGTTGCTCATCCCTTCTTTGTTTCTTGGTGGCAAGAATGGCATGCTCATATCTTCAATATATCAGTTCATTCTTTATGCAAAAATTTGCAACCTGATTTTGCTTCTGACAGTGAGGTAATTTCATTATGCCCATCATTTCTTGTTCTTGAATCCACTTCTTACTTTAACATCTAGTCATGCACAGGATCTTGAGCTTACTCCCCCAGCCAAAGCAATCCAGTACTATTCGGCTGGTCCCAAGCCTGCTCTAGGGTTTGATGCTCCAAACTTGAAGGAATTCATAAAAACTCCTGTAACTTTGGATTCATCACCTTTAAAGGCATTCATGAAAACTTCTGCTACTTCAGCTGCTGCATCTTCAAGAGGAAAAAGCAAAAGGAAAACACCTGAAAGTTTCCTCTTACCCAAGAAACCAAGGACCAAGAAAGCCAGATTACCTCCTAAGGTATGAACCTTTTATTTTCTTTATCAAGTTAACAACCTTACTTAGCAGTAAACTTGACCATCTCTACATTCACTTCTTCCATTGTAGCCACAAGTCGAAATTCCCACACTGGGTAATACCTCAGCGCCTGCAGAACCAACCCCTGAAGTTTCTACTGAAGATGAAGAAATTCATGATAGCGAAATTTCAGAGACTCATGAAGCTGAAGGTTCAAGGGCTTATAAACCTGATGAGACTATAGGTAACATTATTCAACCAATTCTCTTTTTCTTTCTTTCAATAACATCTATTCTCTTATGCTCATTATCATTTACTTTACTGAAAACAGATGAAATCTTAGATGAACTGGCAAGGGAAACCTCTCCTGATCAAGCTCCAAACCTGTCCCCTCTGAATCTTCAGCCAAGTTCCCCAGCAAGCCATGGTATAACCCATCCTGATGATCAACCAGCTCAGCAGGTAATCCTTTGTTTTAACCTATATTTTTAGCAAAATTACCCAATCGGCTAACACCTTCTTTCTTTTCTTTTCTTTAGAAGAACATCACTAAACCGACCACCAGCTACTCCTTCTCTATTGAGGACTACGTCATTGAGAAAGGTGAAGAGATCACTTCCCATCAAACCTTATCACTGGAAAATCAGGCTCGGTTAAAAGAAGTGATCATTCTGCTGAACAAGGATACCATTAGTCTGGTTCAAGATGCAGACCAGATAAAAGACCTCCTTGAACTCATTGATCAAGATATCCCATCTGCTCTCAAAGCTCCCCTAGAATCTGCAGCCCATCTTGACGACCATTTTGCTATGGTGAGAAGAGCAACCAAAAATATATCTTCGAGGACCGCTCTGCAGAAGGATAGATCTCTGAAAAAGCTGGAGATTAAAGATCTTCACTCTCATATCCAAACTACGAGAAATTCCTTGGCAACCTTGGAGCCTGAACTGAAAGCCATGGAGGATGAAAAAAGCAGACTAGAAGCTCAACTAGCCGAACTGAATGCCAAAATTCAGTCTCACAAGGCCCATATAACTAATTTGCCAAAGAACATAGAAGCAGCTTCACTAAAGATAGCTTCGACCATCAAAGAAGATCAACAGATCAAAACTAAGTTATCCAGCATCCAGAGTTCCGAAGATGAAGATCAAAAGGTGCTAGATAATGTTAGCCGAATCAGAACTGAGGCTATAGAGGCAATCAATCACCTTCTGAACCAGTAGACATTGGATTTGTAATAAACTTAAGTGTGATATCTTCTTTCCCTCGATTAACCAGCTTTATGTTTACTTATTTTTATTCATTCAAAAGCAATCGGCCCCTTTCCCTTAAATTACTCGATTGGAATGTAGCCAATTGTCTCCATTCTTCCGATAGCCGAACGAGTCCAATTCAAACATTGTGAGGGTATAACCGAACAACGTTGGCTCCAACAAACCAAGGAGATATTCGAGCGATGTTCGACTTAACCCATGCCTGGCCCAGCCCAGTAACGGCCCAGCCAAAAGGGAGAAAACCTACTCCGCCGTTCGGGATTCTCGCCCCACAACCCCGTGGAATTCGCCACGATCCCTCGCTTCGGCTTATAAATAGACTTTTCCGTTGGCCTTCATCACTATCTTCGCCTCAGCGTTCTCACATTCGTCTCTTCCACTTCCTTCATCCGATTCACTCCAGAAGGAAACCCTAACTTCCATCAAAGCAAATGACGAACAGTGGCAACCGTGGCAAGCGTCCTGCTGATGGAGAGGCTGAAGGAAGCAGGGCATCGCGCTGCCGGCGTCGTGGGTATGATTCGGCTTTTTGCCCCCTTTTGCAATTTCCTTGTTCATCTCTTAATTTCGATTTCTTCTTCCTCATTCATCAGGATAAGGGTCATCAGCTCCAGCCAATACCATCTCCTTCCTCCAGTGACGGCAGCTCAACCGGGAACTCCATCATCTGGCTCCTCCGGGTCTTCCAGCTTTTCAGGCTCTTTACCACTCCAATCCTTGGGGTTCGGCAGAGCCAGTAGATGCACACCATCCATACTCTCATGAGGAGGCGCTCAAGTTTCGCCAGGAGAGGGACGAAGCCCGGGAGGAGCTAGGCGACGTCTCCAAGAAGTTCGGCATCGATCAAGCCGAATGGGAGGACCAGCGGAAACAATTCTGCGACGCCATCACCGGTTTGATATCTTCATTTAGTTTTATCATCCTGACTTCCTTTGCTTGCCGACCCATTTCTTCTTTTCTGCCCAGCTCTTTCTGCGGAGAATGACCGCTTGAAGACGGCGGCGAACAAGATTGCCGACAAGGTGAATGCTCAAGGGGAGACATCCGAGGCATGCCTTGATGCTGTGGACGGCCGCATTGATCAGGCCGTCATCCAAGGTGTGCACCTCGGCGCTTCTCTCGGGCTGGCGGCAATGACCTCCCAAACCAACGAGGACTACTCCCCCCAACCAGCTGGCTTTGTTGGAGGACGCCCGGACGAAGTCGACGACATCGATGAGTGTCTAGAGGCCTACGACGATCATGCTGCTGCCCTTGCTGAAATCACAAACCCCCAGTCCGTCCTCAACAAGTTATTTGAGGAATAGTTTGTATTAGGATGGACTTTTTATAAATAATCTCGTCCTTTGGAAGAATACTTATTTCTTTGATTCTTTTCGGTAAAATTCCACTTGCGATTGTCAGAAAAATGCTGAAAACAACCCAGTTTCGGATAAACATTCTTGTGCTAGAGGCGATGCAAACTGCATCGGCTATTTTGCGCTAAAGGCGATATGAACCATATCGGCTATTCTCAATCTTGTATCTGATTTTTAGGCTAAAGGCGATATGAACAATGTCGGCTATTCTCAGTCTCGTATCCGATCTTCAGACTAAAGGTGATTCTTTCTTTGTCGGTTTTTCTGATCTACATTCATGAACCAACCTCAACCCTGGGGTAGTATTTCTTAAGAAATCTTCCATTGATAGCTCTGGTAAACCCCTCCCCAAATAAAGTCTTCAATATGTATGCATTGCCAGGTACACATTCTACTATTCAGAAAGGACCTTCCCAATTTGGAGACCATTTGCCGAACGCTCTATCCTTTGTTCCAACTGGCAATATAGTTTTCCAAACCAAATCTCCTTTTGCAAATTGCTTCAGCTTAACCCTTTTGTTATAATACTTGGCAACGCGTATTTTATTTTTCTCAATATTTTCTAATGCCTTGAGACGAATCAAATGTAAATCTTCCAATTCATCCATCATCAGATTCTTATAGTCTTCTTCTGCCAATTCTTTCTGTAACACAATTCGCCTCGAATCTAACCGTAATTCCCATGGTAGTACGGCATGATGCCCATAAACCAGTTCATAGGGAGACGTTTGAGTGGATCCATGACAAGCCATTCGGTAAGCCCACAGTGCTTCACTAAGAACCAAGTGCCATTTCCTTGGTTTTTCATCAATCTTCTTCTGAATGATTTTAATCATAATCTTATTTGACGCTTCTGCCTGTCCATTAGCTTGTGCATAATAAGGAGAAGAATTATACAATTTGATCCCCATATCTTTGGCAAAATCACAGAATTCTGAAGAAGTAAACTGAGTTCCTTGATCAGTTGTTATAGTCTGAGGAATCCCGAATCTGTGAACTATATGTTCCTTAACAAAACTGATCATATTCTCTGACGTTACCTTCTTCAATGGGATAGCTTCAACCCACTTGGTGAAATAATCCGTGGCCAAGAGTATAAACTTGTGTCCCTTAATAGAAGGAGGATTGATCTGACCAATTAAATCTATACCCCATCCTCTGAACGGCCAAGGCTTGATTATAGGATTCATAGCAGACGCTGGAACCTTTTGAATATTGCCGAATTTTTGACAATTGTGACACCCTTTGTAATATTCAAAACAATCTTCCAACATAGTTGGCCAAAAATAACCAGTTCTCCTAATTATCCACTTCATCCGATAAGCTGACTGATGTGCACCACACAATCCTTCGTGAACCTCATACATCACTTTCTTGGCCTCTTCTTGACTTAAACATTTGAGCAATATTCCATCGATGGACTTGTAATATAACTGATCATCAAGAAACACAAATTTGAGAGCTTTGTACCTGAGTTTTCGGGAAACCTTTTGAGATAGATCTTTCAGATAATTGGTAACTTCGTATCTCCAATCACCATCTACTTGATCAGTATTTAAAACATCTTCTTCCATACCAAAAACTTCCCGACTCTCTCGATATCCAGAAGCAGCTTGAGCTAACTTATTTGCTTCTTCATTGCACTCTCTAGGGATATGATGCAAGGTCACTACCAGAAAATTCTTCAAAAGTTCTCTACACTCCTCATAATATTCTCTTAATACATTGTTCTTGCATTCATACTGACCATTCAGTTGATTAATCACCAACTCCGAATCCCCAAAGATTTCAACAGCATCGGCCTTTACTTCTATAAGAAGCCGAAGCCCTCTAAGCAACGCTTCATACTCTGCCTGATTATTAGTAACATGAAAGTCAATAGGAACCGCATACTCAAAAGTCTTTCCTTGTGGGGAAATCAAGAGAATACCAGCACCACCACCTTTGTTACAAGATGATCCATCGAAGAACAAGGCCCAAGGCACAATGCTTATCGCCTCAACAGAAAGATCTCGATGTTGGGTAATAAAATCGGCAATAATTTGACCCTTTACCGCCTTAGCCGATTCGTATCTTAAATTAAATTCTGACAATGCTAAAATCCATTTGCCAATTCTTCCATTCAAAATCGGCATTGATAGCATATGTTTGATTACATCAAAACTAGAAACCACCACGCATTCGGAATTCAACAAATAGTGCCGAGATTTGGTACATGAGTAATATACACATAAGCAAAGTTTTTCTGCAGCCGAATACCTTGTTTCCGGGTCTAACAGCTTTCGGCTAAGATAAGCTATGACTCTTTCTTTTCCTTCAAACTCTTGCATAAGGGCCGATCCTATCATTAGGCTATCGGCCGTCACATACAACTTAAAAGGCTTGTCAAGTTGTGGAGGTACCAGCACAGGTGGTGCCTTCATATATTGCTTGATCTCATCAAAAGCCTTTTGTTGCACGTCGCCCCATACAAATTTTTGATCCTTCTTGAGCTTTAATAACGGGGAAAAAGGTAAAACTCTCTCTGATAGATTGGATATGAATCTTCTTACAAAGTTGATTTTGCCTAACAATGATTGTAATTCTGTGAGATTAGTTGGCGGCACAACTTTGTCTATTGCTTCCATGCTCTTTTTCCCAACTTCAATTCCCCCTTTATGAACTAAAAATCCCAAAAACTCACCAGCCGAAACTCCAAAGGCACATTTGTTTGGATTCATCTTCAAACCATGCTTTCTTGTGCACTCCAGAGTTTTTCTTAAATCGGCTAAATGTCTTTCATGATTTCTAGACTTGACTACTACATCATCGATGTATATTTCTACAATCTTGCCGATCAGCTCATGAAAAATATAATTCATAGCTCTTTGATAAGTTGCACCGGCATTCTTTAATCCAAACGTCATGACTATCCATTCAAACAGACCAATATGACCAGGACATCTGAAAGCTATTTTTGAAATATCTTCTATTGCCATAAAAATTTGATTATAGCCAGCATTACCATCCATAAAACTAATGACTTCATATCCTGCCGATGCATCTACTAGTAAATCGGCAACTGGCATTGGGTAACCATCCATGGGAGTTGCCTTATTAAGATTTCTGAAATCTATACAAACTCTCATTTTTCCATTTTTCTTGTATACCGGTACTATATTTGAAATCCACTCTGCATACTTGCATGGCCGAATAAAGTTTGCTTCTATTAATCTTTCAACTTCCTTCTTTACATCGGCCAATACCTCCTCTTTGTATATCTTCCGTGGAGGTTGTTTGTAAGGACGAAATCCAGGTTTAATGGGTAATCGATGCTCAACAATGGAACGATCCAATCCAGGCATTTCTGTGTAATCCCAAGCAAAACAATCTTTAAACTCCTTCAATAGATTTATCAACTTTGATGTATATTCTGGGTCTAACTTCGCACTAATATACATCGGCCTTGGCTTAGAATCATCACCAACATCAATTTCTTCCAATTTATCAGCCGACATAAAACCACGTCCCAACTTTCCTTTGTTGCCATCGACAGGATTTCCCATTAAAAATTACTATGAGAGCCGACTGCTTGGATCGGTTGTTGGCCTTCGCTGAAAACATTTACAGGACCTTCTTTCCACACTTTTCCAGAGAAACAATCAACACCTTCATATTCCCAGTAGGTAGACTCTGTGGCAGCAACACTTACCGAATCATCAGCATGTACAATTTCAACATCATCTCCAATCCATTGAATGAGAATTTGATGCATGGTTGAAGGAATGCAGCAATTAGCATGGATCCAATCTCTGCCCAGGAGTAGACTATATGCCCCCTTGCCATTAATGACAAAAAAGGTAGTAATCAGAGTTTTTGATCCAATAGTCAGCTCGACATGGATAGCACCTCGGGTATCGGAAGGATTGCCAGCAAAGTCCCTAAGCACCATGTCAGTTTTCAACAATTCTTCATTAGTCATCCCAAGTTTCCTGAAGGTAGTATAAGGCATGATATTGATAGCAGCCCCTCCATCAACAAACATCTTGGTCAAAGGCTTGCCATTGACATATCCTTTTAAATAGAGTGGTCTCAAGTGACAATTTTTGATTGGTTTGTCAAAAACAGCTTGCTGTGTTAATACAAGCTGGGCCATCAAATCCTGACATTCACTTTCATCAAAATCAGAGTACACCTCTTCTTGGACATCTTGGCTCTCGGGAGCTATAAACTCTGATGGGAGGAAGAAAGCCATGCAAGCATTAGCCGAAGGACCACATCCATCAGGCTTCTTTTTAGGACGCCATATCTGCTTTGTTTCGGTAACTTCTAGTTCCAACTCCCTATTCCTCAACCGTTGCACTCTTCTTTTCTGACTTTTCCTCAGGCCTAGAGGACACCACTGTCCTTTTTGCCATACGTATTTATAGAAGTCAGCTTCTTCATCATGCACTCTATCATGCATCCAACCTGAACCTGCAACTCTTTTCCTTTGCTGATTCTCAAAGTCATCTATTTTTAAGCGCCGATCATCTTCAGGAACCTTCGTTCCAAGTCTTTCATAGACGGGACGGCGGTTGACTCGAGATTGCCTATACTCGGAGTACTGAGCACTACACTCCGGACAATTATTTCTTGCAGGCAACCTCAAGCCTTCATTCCAACAATGCCTAAAGAACGAACAACCCCAATGAGACTGCTCCTGTTCTGTCATGTATTCTTCTTGCTCCCTTCGATATACCTCTTCCTCATACCTCCGGCTTTCTTCCAAAAACCATTGCTTCTTACAGTATTCCTTCTCTTGTTCTCTCTGCCACTTGTTTAGCAAAATACGTGATGTAACTCTGGGTTTAGAAGTTTGACCTTTCTCGGTTCGGCTATTCTGAAACCAAACTCGTTGCTGCAGCTCTCTACTGGTGACTTGCCGATCCGGGTCAACAGTACCACTTTCCTTTGCTCTATCAGAAGTCAACACCTTCACCTTGCCTTTACCTTTGAGATCATTGGCAGAGACCATATTCACAGAGAAAGAAATCATATTTTGTGGAAAAGGCTGATCATCAATTTTCATCTTGCCATCAAACCTCAAATGTCCCTCTTGGATAGCTTTCTGGATTCGTATCCTGAACACTCGGCAATCATTGATAGAGTGAGAATTAGTGTTATGGAAACCACAATACTTTTTGTCTTTCACTCCTTCAGGACGTAGCATAGGATGTCCTTCTGGCAGCTTGATGCGTCCTTCCTTTATCAACAATGCAAAAAGTCTGTCTGCTTTAGTAACATCAAAATCATAGGTTCCCTTTTGTTGTTTCAACCAACATTGACTAACTTGAGTGGGTTCCTTTGCCCAATTTAACTCAGCTGCAGCTATTTCATCTTCATCAATATACTCAGTCGCTTCATCCAAAAAGCCTTGATACACCTCATTAGTGGCATTGTTTTTCTGAAAGCGATTATCTCTCCTGAATCCTTGGGATTGATTACTCATAGCTGCTAAACGCTGTGCAAGTTGGCCAAGATCATCAAACTCTAAACCGAACAACTTCTCCCTAATATTCGGCAACATTCCTGCTATAGCTATTCCAGGTAGTTGATCATCTGGTAAATTTAGAGAATAACACATATTCTTGGTCTCCCTAAATCTACGAAGATACTCCAATGGTGTTTCATTTGTTCTCATCCTCAGACTCATGAGATCAACCAACTTCTTCTCATTGGTACCCGTATAGAAATATGAATGAAACTTCTGCTCTAGTTCTGCCCACGTACCAATGGAATGAGCTGGTAGAGATGTGAACCATGTGAAAGCTGGTCCTGTAAGAGACAAAGGAAAATATCGAATCCTCCAAGCTTCATCTGAAGCAGCTTCTCCAAGCTGCATTAAGTACCGACTGACGTGCTCTATGGTACTAGTATCATCTTGACCAGAAAACTTGGTCAAATCTATTGGAGGCTTCACCCTTGGAGGCAATGCCACTCTGTTGTACCATTCTGGATAAGGAGACTTGTATGAATAGGATTGATTCTTTGGCTTCAAGCCGAACTGATTTTGCATCATATCAGCCATCCTGTGCATCAAAACATCAATGCCTGGATCCTGATTTCCTTGTACTTGCATTCTAGAAGGCAATCCTGAAACACTTCTATACCCTGGATTTGGCACAGCATTGATAGCACTGTAATCAGTAAATTCTTGATATCCATCTCCATACATATTCTTCTGCAATCTGTTTGATGCTGGAGAAACTCTATAAGCTGAAGGTGGCACTTCTCCTGTGGTACCAAATGTCACCTGACCATAGGTGGGATGTGATTGCTTTTTAGTGTGAGTCAATCCACCTATATTTGAAGGCGACGCTACTTCTTTTCCAACAGGCTTCTCTTGATGCTTTGGAACATTGAAAAGCGTCGGCCCACTGAGTGGTCCAACATTTTCTTCGAAATATTTATCAACCATTGGACCAAAAGTACTGATCATGATTGCTCGAAAGGTATTCAGGAAAGCTGTGTGATGGTTTGTCATGGTTTCTCCCATAGCTTTATAAACTAGGGCTGCCATCTTCTGAGCATCCTCCTCTTCAGTGTAATCAGTTTGATGCGGAAGAAGAACCCTTGGCATTGACTGCTTTTGAAACACTTTATTGCTCTTGTTTTTGGAAAAAGACATCAAGCATTTCCGTTGGTATTGCTCACATGCTTGTAGCACTAAATCCTTGTAATTATCTGGCAATTCTGCCATGCTTACATCCAGAACATGATCATTGTTGATCTCAGACGCCATCTTGAACTAACAAATGGTCCCACCGGGCGTGCCAAAAAGTGTGTTGACACAAAATGTGACGCACTGTGCCTCACACACAGCAAGCCGAAAAGCGTAGCTTCAATCGGGTTCCTGGGTGTTTCGTGATCCGGAAGCATGCCAGTCAGTTTGACCTAAAAACTATCAAGGGATAAAACAATTAAATGTCAAACCGGAACATGTCGGGTGATACCGGACAGTTCCACATATACGGCCCTGAAGCCACTTACAACGACATACGGCTATAGAGAGCTGTCTGCCAACAAGTTCATAAACCATTCGGCTAATCGTAAGGTGAATGCACGTAAAGACCTAATTGCCGAATGCATGTGCATGGGAAGACATGTTTGAACAAGTGAAATTAATTATGAGTTAATGCATAACCAAGCTCGGTAATCCAGCCGAATTGGGGTCCACGAAGAAGGAACGTACAAATAAAAACGATTAAACTAAACCAAAACCTGCATCTGCCGCACGACACCTAGTTTCGTTAGAGCTTAAACGTGATTAACATGCATGAACCCGCAACATGTGACAATCTAGATTGAAGCAATTCAGCCATTATGAGCATGTTATCTATTTAGCAATGATCGTTGAAGCACGAATAAAACCACAAGAGAGATAAGGCCGAACAATATCAATCTAGATTGGGCAGAAGTGTGTTACAAATATATGAAAGGTTTAAAACATGCAACACTGGATAACTTAATGAATCTATTTAGATTTGCCATATCTAATATAGAGCCGATAACTATCTCGCTTTCACTAAGCATATTGAGCAAACACCTGCCGCACGGTATTTACTCATAAACAAAGCATAAGCGAAGACTTCTTGATTGTCAAGCAAAGATCCGCCGCACGACCATTGAAAACAAACAAGACTACTTGCATCACGTCTAAATCCACCGCATGATACTAAACATGATAACAAGGTTGTCGGAACTTACGGAGGTCGACGGATCGATGATTCCTCTCGAAGAACTCGACGACACGACAAAAGGACTCGAAAGTTGGCACGGGGCCGGTTGTATTGATTTGGTTGTGTACCCTTATTACAATGGTCGAGGGTCAATATTTATACCCTAGACAAAACACGAGTCCTAGAGGACTACGATTTACAAAGGAACCTTAAAATAAACTTGGAAACTCACGATTCCTTACCCTAAACTCTTAGAGTCCTTTACTATTACAACTTTCACCTCTTCGATCGGCCTTGCCTGCCATCTTCTGTTTTTCCCGAATGGAATCACCGCCTTCTGGAGTAACCGACCGCAATGCATTTAGCCGACCGCTTGCCTCGTTTGCCGAATACCTTTCTTCCCGCACGTGGGTCTACCTGTCATCTTCCAGAGTCGACCAAAATCCAGTGTTAACAATTGGTCAGACTTGCTTAGGTTTTGACCCAATGTCCCCGCACTTTCATGTGATTGAATTTGTTGAGGTGGAGGGTGCGTGCGTAGGTGTGGAGATCTACTCATCTAAACTGCAGCATGGATCTTTAAGGAATCTGAATGGGCGAGGGTAGTATTGTTCTACGTTCAAAATCAAGAAGTGTTTTTCTTAATGGTTTTATGCACATGCTTGAGTACTCTGTGATAGTTGCTGTGGATATGGAGGAAAAGACATGGATGACAATTCGTAAACCAGGTGGTGTTGAAATGTCCATCCATCAAGCTTAGGGTCACCTGTGTGTGCTGTGCTGATTTTCATAATAGGTCTTGGCTTTTATTGTGGATACTTGAGGACTATGGTACTGATGACTAGAGTTTTAAAGCATATTATGGACACAGAGGAACTGTTTAGATGCATGAATATTAAAGTTGGTTGTGAGCTTTGTGATGAGGAGTACAAAGTGATTATAGTTTACCCAGAATGGAATTTCATTTTTCTTGTTGGGAAGAATAGAACATTGAATGCATATGACATGGACTGCAGAAAGGTTCATGTCATCCATGCCCGTGTCATCTACTTTTGTAGATCAAGAGGGCATTTTCATATGAACATGCCTTACTATCTTTCTTATGTTTCCTTATTCATGGAGTCATTAGCAGAGCAGTAAAGGTGCATTTCTTGCATTTCATCGTCACGACAGTCTTTGTTTAGGTTGGCAGTTGTTTTCATTCTATGTATGTATAGGCTAATTTGGCTTGTTAACTAAAGGAATGGTATGTTCAATAGTATTAATTTTGCTACTTTATTTAGGTTGTGGATCAGAGATGAAGAAGAGGGTTTTTACGGTGCATTGGCTACCAATCCAAAGGATGCACTAATTATATTCATTTTGTCTTGCAAGTAGGAGTGCCACATAGAAGGAGCACAACTATGTTGTTTCGTTATGTTATGTAAGTCTGTACACATTAGTACCTTTAGTATGCTCTATGTATAGCTTGTGTTAGGACATCAGTTGAGAAAGATGTTATGGTAGCGTCCATTGTTATTGTAAAAAGTACTCTTGTTTGTGAACATGATTTATGGATGTAATGATTATATATTTATATGCTTTGTGTTCATGAAGCTATTAAGGACCTAGCTGAATTAGTACCTATTGTGAAACCGGATGAAATTCTATCACTGTCGTTATACGTATAATGCGGCAGGGATCAAACGTATATCACCGCCGAATCCTTTAGTAACCCGACACCGACTAAACGATCATCAAAGGCAGATCATGGTGCAAGGCGATGGTGACCATGACCTTTGTACTGGTGGATCATACGTTGAAGCGATGATGGTGTTAACATCTACACAGACATCTCGGCCGTCGAACCGAGAGTGAACCTGCACCGCTGACAGTCAGGTCAAAGTACAAGGCAACAGTACTAGTGACCACTATATAGGCAGTTGATGTGCCCACACGATCATTTTGATACCCTCGACACAGTCAAATCATTTGTTAATGCGGCGGTGTTAGTGTACATCCATAGCTGGGTCGTGCTCCAATATGACTGAAGTAAGGACACAATCATGGACGGATCATAAGCCAATCGGCGGTGTTAGTGTACACCGTAGTCAGTCCCAGATGTCGACGGTGAAGACTATGACCATCACTGTCGATAGCTTACTGCCGAGGCTGAAATTAGACTGCGATGTGGGTTACGACGTGGCTGTGAAGGGTGCGAGTATAGTAGTGTGAGAGATGCTCTCTAAATTTTGTTCTTGTATAGGTAATAGGAAGTGTAAACAAAAGACCCCTTAGGTAGAAATGAACATAGTTGCCTTGATGTTATGTCTGTACCTACTACTTGGGCCACTGCAACACATGATCTTCTGGTGTTCATGGATAAGTGTAATCATCCCCATGCATTTTTTAAGTGGCACGGACCTTTTCTGAAAGAGTATGTGGATCAACTAGATGAGTTGCATTGATCTTGTGTGTACATATATAGTATACAATCAGTGGCCATGGCCACTCCAGCACATGCGCGAGCGGGCTTAGCGTAGGAGCGTGGGTGCCGCGGTGACCGGGCGCGCATGCGGCATGCAAAGCACGCTCTGCGGATCTTGACGCGGTGAGTGTGGCACAGGCGTTACAAGGCATGCATGCTAAAGATAGGTGGGCTCTAGCCGTTGTTGAGGCTAGTCCATGGACACCCCCTGTAGTCTCGATGGTCGGTGCTGCAATGGAGAGGCTGTCTCAGAAGTCATTGAACAATGCCAATGGTAGACCCCTGGTGAAGACATCAGCTAGCTGCCTTGCACTTGGAACGTGTGTTACCCGTAGCTCACCGATGGTGACCTTCTCTCGGACAAAGTGTATATCTAACTCGATATGCTTTGTGCACTGGTGGTGTACTGGATTCCACGACATGTACACCGAAGAGATGTTGTCATAGAATGCCACTGTCACTAATGGTACCCTACAAAGAAGTTCACCGAGGATATGCCAGATCCATGAACACTCAGAGATGGTGTTAGCGATGGCGTGATACTCTGCCTCGGTGCTCGACCTCGATACTGTGTTCTATCATTTAGACGACCATGAGATGAGGGAGGACCCAAGGAAGACGCAGAAGCTAGAAGTTGATCGCCGTGTGTCCAGGCATCCGACCCAATCTGCGTCCGAGTATGCGGTGATCGTCGGCGTTGGAGCAGCCCATAGCTGGACGCCGAGAGTGAGTGTGCCTTTGATGTACCGTAGGATGCGCTTCAGCATGGTCTGGTGCACGTCTCGTGGTGTGTGCATATGGAGGCAAACATGCTACATGGCATACGCAATGTCTGGACGCATGAGCGTCAGATATTGTAGTGCACCGGCAACGCTTCGGTAGGAAGTTGCATCGTCGATGAGCTTGCCATCGGATGTGGATGGCTTTGGCTTGATGTCTGCTGGTGTAGCAATGGCATTGTAGTGCTCCATGTCGGCACGTTGAAGTATGTCCTCGGTGTACTGGGCTGTCGTTGTTTCACCACCGATAGCCTGCCGCGGGGGTACCCAAGGCAGTATGTTCAGGCTTTAGCGTATGCAGAACTCGATGGTGAACGCAAGAGACAAACGACTTATCCTGGTTTGGACCCTCGATCGTTGATCAAGTAACAGCCCTACGTCCAGCCGGCGTTAGCCTCTACGTTGGATTGATTATGAAGTGTCGTACAATTATTGTTCTGTTGTTCTCTTCCCCAGGAGCCCTGCCCTCCTTTATATAGTCAGGAGGCTAGAGTCCTAGTCAGTTTACAATGAGAGTTCCTAGTAGGATTACTAAATAGTACTACTACTAAGATTACATGGGAAGAATCCTAGTTAGGCTAGATCTTCTCTCTCCCTTGCGGGGTATCCTATGGGTCCCGCATCGACAAGCCCCCGAGCACTTCATGGTTGAGCTCTGAAAGTCTTGTTTTGCTCCTTCAGGTCTTGTTGAGTAGGAACAAACGTCATCCGAGTGCTTTCTGGAGTGAAACCTTGTAGCGCTTCTTGGGATCTTCGAGTGGTGAGTGCTTTTTAAAGAAAAAGTACATCCATCTGGTTGTAGCCCTTGAGCCTCTTACTATTTGGAACAAGGAGCTGGAGGATCTTATCTTGAAGTTGCTCTGATTGTTCATTGAAGTTTTATCAAAAGGAACTCGAATATGGCTTGTTCCGGGTTCTTTTTGTCGTAATATCTTGAAGTGGTCTGCGTTGAGGAAGTCTTTTGGTGATGTGTGCTTTTTTGAAGAAAAAGTGCACTCACTGAGTGTAGCCCCCGAGCCTCTTGCTATTTGGAACAAAAAGTTGGAGGGTCTTGAATCTTTATGTTGTTTGAAAATTTGTGTTCTGAAGTAGTCCCCGAGACTTGGATTATGTCATCATCTGAGTAGTTTTGCAGCGTCTTTCCGAAGCAGCCCTTTAGTCTTGGATTAAACCATCATCCTTGTAGTTTCACGGCATCCAGCCTCCGAGCTTATGTCCGGGTTCTTTTATTCGGAAAGAACTCGGTTACATGGCCTTGGCATACTCTCCGCTAGTCTTCTGTTGTCGGATGTAGTTGTGTGGAGTTGGTTGGGTGTAAATGCTGTTTGTTGACGGGTTGTACCGTGGTGGTATATCCTTCCAAATATGCTTGTCCTTGGTCACTGTTCCTTCATGCCTGAGTCCTTTTTCATTGAGTTCTATCTTTTCACTGTTTCCTTTGTCAGGTCTTTACCTTCGGTGCTCCCGATTCATGTGCACCGCTCTTTTGGTCTATAAATACCCTCCTGTGGTGCTTGTTTTTGAATCATTGAGCATTCTATTGTGTGGCCTAAAGTCTTTGTAGTCATGGATATGGTAGTTTGTGAAGTTGAGCAGCCCCGGGGCGTATCTTGTAGTTGTTGTGTATCTCATCATAGCTGGAGGAAGTCTTGTGATAGGGGTTAGAGGTAGACTAATCCTGCAGTGGCGTTGCATCAGGAAGTTGGTGATGGTAGTTGGAGGAAGTCTTGTGATGTGGGCTTCATCCCTTCTGTTGATGCAAAAGTGGATCTGCAAACACAAAGGGCTAATACCCGAATCGATATCCAAAGTGTGCCAGTCGATTTGACCTGACAATCGACAAGGATGAAGATACGAACACTTTGGTCCTGACAACAGCGATACGCCCGGAAGTCACGGCCAAGAGGTGCTCACGCGGAACTCAAGAATCGCCGAAGGTCGCACTGAAACGATGCAGCTCGCCGAATCAATGAGAACTCGTAAAAAAGGAAAAATATGCAAATTGACGAAGTCGCCGAAAAGTAAGTAGATGCGAATAGGAGTAAAAATTGGTTTTGATATTGATTGATATTATCTATTACATTGCCCCTTACTCCATATTTATACCCTGATCTAAAGAGATACAACCAAACACAACTAGGACACCAATCCCATATCTAAGGAAATACGTGACTCTTACATGAATCATACCCTAACAAATATAGAAAAGGAAATCAACTCCTATCTATTTCCCTGTCCGCCTCAATCACGATGGAAATCTCACCGTCCTCCTTCCCATCGGCAAACTCCCTATTTCATCGGCAGTAGTCTTCAAGTCTTCCTTCATCGGCATATTCCCTGTTTCATTGGCAGTAGTCTTCAAGCCTTCCTTCATCGGCATATTCCCTGTTTCATCGGCAGTAGTCTTCAAGCCTCCCTTCATCGGCATACTCCATGTTCCATCGGCAGTAGTCCTCAAGCCTCCCTTCATCGGCATCGACAATAACACCTCCAACCTCATTGGCAACGCCCGAGCCCAAATCAACCTTTCCATCGACCATCACCAGCTATCGGCAACCATCTTTACAAACTGGCTTTCATTGGCTATCAAAGTATTCAATAACTTTCCCCTTGCCGATTAGTCCACTCCGATTATTTTGACACGTGCAAAAAACGGTGTCAACACATGCCCCCCAATTTCGGAGTATAAAACTATTAATGCTCCGAAATTTACTCCAGATAACGCTTGCCTTTGCCCGATTACCGTAACTCATTCTCCAAGCCAAAACTTGATTTGTTATCAAATCCAATCAAATCTAATCTTGATTCACGCACTTCAGTAAATATCGCACAATCGCCAACCACTCTTGCCTTGATTATGGTTAAGATACCAAAACAATAACCCATCAGCAAGATCTTAACATGATAATGCTGCCATTTTCAGAATTAAAATATCATGTATTGATATCCCTTCCAAGCCATGATTACTTGTTATCAACTCATCTGTACAATCCCCTGATTATCGTGCGAACAGTTACCATATCCCTCTGAACCGCCTTGACCTATATGCGCGCGACATAGAGATAAGTCCAAAATACCCTTATTCTGGGCAGCTTATAAATAGATTTCTCCGGAACCCTCATTTTCTATCTTCAGCCTCCAATCCTTGGCATTCTCTCTCTCCGGCGGCGACTCCGACGAACAACCGCGCGACCTCAACCAACAAGAACCCTTCTCCGGCGCTAACTTCAAGTTTCCGGCTCGTACCTCCACCTTCCTCAAGACAATGGCCATCAACTTCGATGTCCCCGCGGTTCGCTCCACTTCCATTACCTTTTACTTTGATCTTTTTGCAAATTCATTCAGTTGGTGATTTTTTCTTTCTTCTGTCTTCTGGATTCCATAACCTTAGGAACTGCGCAACAAATTAGTTATCCCAACCGATCAGCCGCACGTCCAATGCCTTGGACCAATGGGCAACCCAGATCCAACCGATCTGATCAATGCAGAGGTTAACAGAATCCCCTTTAGAGCCCAAAATTTCTCTTTGAATTTGTGGAAAGACACATTCCGATCTTGGCCCAAAACCACTAAAGGGTGGAAAGATTGGTACTTGAGGGTTAATAGATCGATGCAAGTATACTGGGCAGAACGAAGGTTAGACCAATGCATCAGGCTCTCTATTGCCGATATGCAGAAAAATGAATCAATGATAATTGCAGCTGCTTATTTCTGGTCAGACACGACCAATACTTTTATGTTTGGACATGGCCCAGCTACTCCTACCCTTGTCGATGTCCACATGCTTACTGGCTTGGACATCTCAACTGCCGATGAAGGCTCCATCTACGGTAGAAAGTCTGAATATAGGGTGAATACCCGCAACATCGGCGGTTGGACAGGATATATTCAAGAATACTAGAAAACCGGGACACTTAGCCAGAGGGAACATGCCACATTCCTGAATATGTGGTTAGAAAAATTTATCTTCTGTGGTCGATCAGTAGGACCAACCAACGCCTTCCTCCCTGCAGCTGAACTTTTGGCTAATGGCGTAAGGTTTCCTCTTGGCCGATACCTTCTGAGCTCCACTTATCATCTTCTTCATCAAGTGTCTCAGAAACTTTTGCTTGGCGAACCCATCGGCAACCTGGGAGGCCCGTGGTGGTTTATCAACATGTGGCTGAATGCCCATATGCACAAACGTTTGCAATGGGACTTTTTTGCTCAACAATTCCCACGAGAAATTGCTGAAGACTATGTGCTTGGGGATGATGAATCGGCAACACGCTCACCCCTCAATTTTGGTGAAGCCATAATTGTCCTTCCTGGAACAGAAGCCAACGAAGACCAAATCGGCAGATTCTTTCAAAGCTTCTACAATGGTCTTTCTCGTGATCATAGGGCCTGGGTGCCTTATATCGACGAAGAAAACAGATTCCCCCTTCTTTTCAACTTTGCCGATGACACTCTAAATCAAGATAATGAGCTCATGATGGCTATCATCACTCCCAGGGCAATTCCAGTAAACACATTCGGCAGCGGGAAAAACACCAACATTACATATGAATTTTACAACCCATCGGCAGTATCCCGCCAATTGGCTTTTGGGCAACTGCCAATCAAACTCTGCTTTGCCGATGTGATCAAACCCAGGGAAACAATCACCTGCGGAACAGACTGGAACAAGGTAGTACAACTCTCCCCCGATGCCGATACTACAGATGTTGATATATCCACCTGGACACCAATATCTTTCATCACCGAGTCATATAAGCAATGGTGGCGAGAGTGGAAAGAACAACTGTTCGCAACTTCTATTCACACATATCGGCACATGATCGACCCTGAATATGCCATCCCTGACGACGCGGTAAGTTTCCTTTAACTCCCTTCTACTTTTCCCTTCATATATCAGTAACTGACTCTCTTGTAACAGGTTAACAACCCAGCACCATCGGTGAGTAAAAGTGGGAAACCCTTCAATCTCCGGCCTGTTTCCCCAACATCGCCGATCGGCTACAACGCTCCCACCTTAGCCGCTTTGACCCACCAGAAGATTCGTACCAAGACCATCACTTCTAAGTCCAAATTGGCTACATCTAGGGCTACTCCATCGGCCGCTGCTACAACCTTGGTCAAAGCATTTAAGGTAACAACCTTGATTATTTTCACTTATGCCGATCACACACTGTATTAACCTTAATCATCAGGGGGTAAGAGCTGCTACTGGATCGTCATCGGCAATTCCGCCGATATCAAGCACCACTCCTTCAGAGGTAGCTTCTTGACTTTACATTTTATCTGTTAAATATCATATCTTACACTTGTTTTGCAGCAACAATTGGGTACATCGGCAAACGTACCAGATGTCCAAGCTTCACAACCAACAAGTGTCGATGCCCCCCAGCCAATCGTTGCCGATGCTCAAGCAAAGCGCAAAGCTTCAACAGATACTGAAGCACAGCCAAAACGACAAAGGTCTATGCCGATCCCTACATCTGCCCCAATGTCATCGGTCATCATACCTCAAGAGCCCACCACCGATGAAGTCACAGAGGATATCCCATCGGCAAGCTCAGCCGATCCCCCACACGACATACTCCAGGTTGTTTCCTCCAGTCAAGCACAGGAAATTGCCTTGAAACAGGTAAACCGATCAACCTAGCTGATTTCACAATACTCATACTTACCTCTAACTGATCTCCTTTTCTCTCTCTCTCAGGAACAAGATTCCCCGAACAGCCTATTTTCCTTTGCCATTGACATTTCTGATGACGATGGAGAGGAGACAAGTTCTTCCCTTGCGCTGGGAACAATATCGGCAGAGACTAAATCCAAGTTGGAAACCCTCCTGAACTTGCTACAGCAAGGAACCGCCCAACTGGTAGATGACTCGGACCCCGCAAAGGCAATTTTCAAAACAATTCGTGGCCAGGTCCCTGCCGATGTTGAAGAAATACTCTTCCCAGCAGCTCACTTAGAAAGCCGCCAACTGCAATATCAACGGGCTGCTCAGCGCATTGCCGATAGAGCAGCTCAAGCTCAACTTAAAGAAGAGATGCTACAACTGAAACAAATCGCTGATGAGAAGCACAAGGGCATCGTCAACTTGCAGACTTCGGGTGCTGCACTTAAGCAGAAAATCTTGGATCTATCAGCAAGGAAGGTAGCTCTATTGGCTGAATTGAAAGAAATCGATGCAGCCTTAACTCATGCTCAACAAGAAGAAAGCCAGCTACCCAATGCCGTCAAAGCCCTTCAGCAAGAAAGAGATATCCAAGCTCGCAAAGCTTTAGCCATGAAGAAGAAACTCAAGCCTGTGGAGGGTGCTGCCGATGACGATATCAAAGAAATGGAGGAAGCCGACCAGATTCGCCTGCGTGCGATATTAGCTATCCAATCCTTGTTGAACGTGTAATCTTATTTATTGTATCGGCACTTTATGAGACATTGACACCCTTGCATAATTCTAGCCGATAGTACTGTTATCGGCACTTATACTTTTATGCATCTGTCCAGATACTAGGGTAATATCTCTTTAAATATTTTCCATTTAACGCTCTGGGAAACACAACCCCTTCGAGGGTTTCTAAAATATATGCATTACCAGGAATAGACTGATTTATCCGATATGGACCTTCCCAATTAGGAGACCACTTTCCAAACTTTGAACTTTTGGTCCCAATCGGTAAAATCAACTTCCAGACCAGATCTCCATCGGCAAACTCTTTTACTTTTACCTTCTTGTCATACCATCTAGCTACTCTTTTCTTATTTTCTTCGATACTAACTAAAGCCCTTAACCGATGACCCGCCACATCTTCCAACTCATCCTTCATAAGAGTATTATAATCATCGGCTGTCAGCTGATTTTGAGAATGTATTCGTCTAGAGCCAACCTTAATTTCCCAAGGCAATACTGCATCGTGTCCATATACTAACTGATAAGGCGTTACTTTGGTTGCACCATGACATGACATCCGATATGACCACAAGGCTTCATTTAATACTGTATGCCACCTCCTAGGATTTTCTTCAATTTTGCGCTTAATGAGTTTGATGATCCCTTTGTTAGAAGCCTCAGCTTGACCATTAGCTTGAGCATAATATGGAGAAGAATTTAAAACTTTAATTCCCATACCTACAGCAAACTCATCAAATTCTCCTAATGTAAACATAGTACCCTGATCGGTAGTGATAGTCTGAGGAATAACAAATCGGTAAACAATATGCTCTTTCACAAAATCAATCATATTGACCGATGTCACCTTTTTTAAAGGAATTGCCTCAACCCACTTTGTGAAATAATCGGTAGCAACCAGAATAAATTTATGTCCCTTACTCGATGGCGGATAAATCTGACCAATGAGATCAATAGCCCATCCCCGGAACGGCCATGGTTTGATTATAGGATTCATAGCCGATGCAGGCGCTCTTTGAATATTACCAAACTTTTGACACCCCTGGCATCCCTTAAAATATTTAAAACAATCTTTAAGAATAGTCGGCCAATAGTACCCATTCCTTCTGATCATCCATTTCATCTTGAAAGCCGATTGATGTGCCCCACATACTCCTTCATGAATTTCACCCATCAAGCTTTTCGATTCATCATTGCTAACACATCTAAGTAAAACTCCATCTATAGTTCGATAATATAATTCATCATCGAGGAGCACATATTTAGTAGCTTGGAACCTTATACGTCTTTCAACCTTTCTATATGGATCCTTTAAATAATCGACAATCTCCTTCCTCCAGTCATCGGTATCAACTGCCGATGTTAGCACTTCCTGAATAGGCTGATACCCTGAAGCATGCTGAGCTAGTCGATTAGCTTCCTCATTATGCAATCGAGAGATATGTTCAAGACGAAAATCTCTAAATCCTTTCAATAATTGCAAACACCTTTCATAATACGAAATCAAAGCTTCACTTCGGCATTCATAAATTCCAGCCAATTGATTTATAACTAGCATAGAATCACCAAAGATTTCAACAACATCGGCACGTATCTCCTTCAGCAATTCTAACCCCTTTATCAAGGCTTGGTATTCAGCTTGATTGTTTGTCGCTGTAGCAACAATCGGCAATGAAAACTCATACTTCTTTCTTTGAGGTGAAATTAACACAATGCCAATACCTGCTCCTTCACCACATGTGGACCCATCGAAGAAAAGTGTCCAGGGAGCAATCCCCAGAGAATCCACCGTATTACAATGCTGAGTGACAAAATCAGCCATCACTTGCCCTTTAACTGCCTTAGTTGATTTGTAGCGTAGTTCAAATTCTGATAATGCTAAAATCCATTTGCCGATTCTACCACTTAATATCGGCATCGACAGCATATACTTGACCACATCGTCTTTGCATATGACCGTACATTCGGCAGATAACAAATAATGCCTTAATTTGACACAAGAAAAGTATAAGCACAGACACAATTTCTCGATAGCCGAATACCTCGTCTCAGCATCCACTAATTTTCTGCTCAAATAATAAATAACACGTTCTTTCCCTTCAAATTCTTGAATAAGAGCTGAACCGATAACTGTATCATCAGCTGACAAATATAACCTGAAAGGCTTCCCATGTTGAGGTGGAACTAGCACTGGAGGATTTGATAAATATTTCTTAATTTCATCAAGGGCTAATTGCTGTTCAACTCCCCATACAAACTCCTGATCAGCTTTCAATTTAAGTAGTGGGCTGAAAGCCTTGATCTTACCCGACAGATTAGATATGAATCTTCTAATGAAATTAATCTTACCGATCAAAGATTGCAATTCAGTCTTATTGGCAGGAGCAATTACCTTGTTAATTGCATCAATAGACTTCCTACTGATTTCAATGCCCCGCTGATGCACCATAAAACCCAAGAATTGTCCTGCCGATACACCGAATGCACATTTATTAGGATTCATCTTCAATCCATGCTTCCTTGTGCACTCCAGTATTTTTCGCAGATCGGCTAAATGTGCTGTGATATCTCCAGACTTAATCACTACATCATCAATGTAGATCTCCACTAATGTGCCGATGTACTCATGAAAAATAAAGTTCATAGCCCTTTGATAAGTAGCACCGGCATTTTTCAAACCAAACGTCATGACTATCCACTCGAACAACCCCACATGCCCTGGACATCTGAAAGCAGTCTTGGGAATATCCTCCTCAGCCATGAATATTTGATTGTAACCTGCATTACCATCCATGAAGCTGATAATTTGATGTCCAGCCGCAGCATCAATCAACAAATCAGCAATCGGCATTGGATAGCCATCCATCGGTGTGGCTTTATTGAGATTCCTGAAATCAATACAGACACGAAGTTTTCCATTTTTCTTATAAACAGGAACCACATTAGAGATCCACTCTGCGTATCGACATTGCCGAATAAACTTTGCTTCAATTAATTTAGTTATTTCGGCCTTAATGTCAAGAAGTACATTAGGGTTGCATCGGCGCGCTGGCTGCTGATGTGGCCGAAATCTAGATTTGATAGGTAACCGATGTTCAACTATCGATCGGTCTAATCCAGGCATCTCAGTATAATCCCAAGCAAAACAATCTTTATATTCTTTTAACAAATCTGTTATTCGCTGCTTACACTTGGAATCTAACTTAGCACTAATAAAAGTAGGTCTTGACCTATCACCATCACCGATATCTACTTCTACTAAATCATCTACCGATGTGAACCCTTGACCTAATTTTCCATCATCGGCAAACCTATCCATTAAAACTCCTCTTCAGAACCGACTGCTTGGATCGGTGGAATTTCATAATCAGCAACTCTAAGGAACTCTTTTTCCCAAGCTTCTCCTGATATGCATTTAGTTCGCTCATAAGTATCTGATTCTGCCGATGCGATGATATAAGAGGAATCACCAGGGACGACCTCAATCTTATCCCCAATCCACTGTACGAGGCATTGATGCATTGTAGAAGGAACACAACAATTAGCATGAATCCAATCCCTCCCTAGAAGCAGATTATATGCACCCTTGCCATTGATAACAAAGAACGTTGTTGGCAAGGTTTTGCTGCCGATGGTCAATTCAACGCACACTGCCCCTTTAGCCGGTGACACATTGCCTTCAAAATCTTTCAACATCATATCGGTTTTGGTCAAGTCGTGATCTCCCTTACCAAGTTTCCGATACATCACGTAAGGCATAATATTAATCGCAGCCCCTCCATCAATAAGTACCTTAGACACAGGCTGCCCATCAACTCTGCCCTTCACAAATAAAGCCTTAAGATGCTGTCTCTCGTCATCGGTAGGTTTCTCAAAAACAGCCATCATTGGATCTAGTGTTAGCTGAGCTACTTGATCAGAGAAAACAACTTCTTCCTCATTATCAGATAGTGCCAGAAACTCCATCGGCAACATGAATACCATATTAACATCTGCCGATGGACCCTTATTTTTGTGTTTTACCTGCCACTGCTGATGACCAGGCCTTTCATTGGAGGAATTTTCCTCTTGGTATAAATCCTCCTGACGCTCACGTTGCATCCTCCTTCTCTGCGTCTTTGTCAGACCCTCTGGGCACCATCGAGGAAACTTGGTTTTCCAAACCGGCTGATAACAAGTCCTAGTTGGTTCTACACGACGTATATTAGGGTCCCTATAGAATATTTCCTCATCGGGAACTCTTGCGTTTGCCATCTCCACAAGCTCCTCTTGATTCCTTGGAAAATATCCAGCGCGTTTACCAAGCCTCTCATGTACACTAAGTCTGCCCCCCAGCCGATCATGCACTGATGCTCTGCCTCTGATCAGCTCGTTGATAGACAAACCCTGACTACCACGTTGAAACCTCCTTTCTGAATGATTGACTCTGTAATAACCATTACACTCAGGGCAATTTTCAACAGTTGGCAATTTAATACCTTCTTCCCAGCAATGGATGAAAAACGGACATCTCCAATGATCTTTATGTCGATTCCATTCTTCCTGACGTCTCATTTCTTGCTGTTGTCGATATCGGTCATTACGTTGACGCCAACCCTCCTGCCTTCGATGAGTAATCACAATACCAGGTCGAGGAGGATTTTTGGAACTACTGCTTTCTCCTAGCAAACCCTTACTCTTTGCATCATCGGTAGTTATCCGATGTTGGGGGTCCACTGACGCGTTTTTCTCAGCAGCCTCTGACGTCAATACCTTGGTCTTTCCTTTGGCATCCAACATATTTGCTAGAAAAGGGTGTTGATCAATTTTCATCGGCTTCTGGGCCTTGGAAGTACCAAACTTAATTCTCCCAGATTCAATAGCCGATTGTAACTGTTGCCTGAATACCTTGCACTCATTTGTACTGTGTGAAGTTGCATTGTGCCATTTGCAGTACAAAATCTTCTTCAACTCTTCTGCCGATGGGATCACATGATTAGGTGACAGCTTAATTTGGCCCTCTTGAAGCAGAAGATCAAATATTTTATCGGCCTTGGTGATATCAAAGGTAAACTTTTCTGGCTCTTTTTGACCAAAGGGACATGATATCGGCTTTTTATTCTTAACCCACTCAGCTAAGCCGATAACTGGTTCTTCATCAGAGTCAGAATCTCCTACTTCTTCAACAAATGATACCTTTTTACTCCAGTTCTTTTTAGGTTCAAAAACCCTAGTATCTTGATCAGAGATCCTTTGCACAAGATGACTGAGGCTTTCAAACTCCTGAGAAGCATATCTGTCTTTAAGATGTGGCAATAACCCTTGGAAAGCCAGATCGGCAAGCTGCCGATCATCCAGCACCAGGCTGTAGCACTTATTTTTTACATCTCGTAGCCTTTGTACAAAGTTCTCTACCGATTCATCATTACGCTGTCTCAATTTTACTAAATCGGTAAGCTTCTTTTCATGGATTCCAGCAAAGAAGTACTTATGGAACTGTTTTTCTAGATCAACCCAAGTAATAATAGAATTTGGTGGTAATGAAATAAACCATGTAAATGCTGATCCAGACAAAGATGATGAAAATAATCGAACTCTTAATTCATCTCTGTTAGCTGCCTCTCCACATTGAATAATGAAGCGATTGATATGTTCCATTGTTGATGTATCATCTTGCCCAGAGAATTTAGTGAAATCCGGTACCTTGTACCGATTTGGGAGAGGAATTAAATCGTATGCAGGAGGGTATGGAGTCCGATAAGAATAAGTATTGACCTTGGGCTTTATCCCAAACTGATCCTTCATGATTTCTGCTATCTTATCGGCCCAAAAAGCATCAGCCTCCTGCTGACGAACTGGTTGAATTTCTACAGGAGGTGCCTGCTGACATCCCACCACATATCTTTGTAACCCACGATCTCCAGCAATCGGCATATTTGCCGTTACTTGTGGCCCATTAGCCTGTTGGAAAGGATTCATCGGCTGGGCTGCCGATGCTTGATTCTGGAAACCAGCTTGCATATGACCTTGTTGAATCCCTGCAACCTGCTGATTTCGCTGAACTGTATGTTGAACAGGTAACTGTCCTGACCAATCATTATTAGAACTCATCGGTACAAAACTTACCGATGGCTGGTAATGTGCTGATATTGTTGGATAATTATAACTGGTTTGAGGCATGAACTGAACCCCAGTTTGACTCATAGCAGGGGCTTTCTGCTGCATCGGCAGTAAGCTCGCCGATGGACTTGAATTGAATGTTTGAACCATAGGCATCTAGAAACCTCCTGGAGTTGGTTGCACAGAAGTAGTTGCGGCATATTGAGGCACTTGAGCCATCGGCGAAACGTCCGATGGTATAGGCGCTCTTCCTACTGCATCAATCACTGGAGGTAATCTAGGATTGAAAGCAGATGACTCTGGAGGCATGCCATATCCCCACCAATTAGTAGGAATCTGGCTATTCTGAGATACAGGGCCTGACATAGCTGATGCCGATAGATCTGTATTAAGCTGAACTCGCCCTCCTGGTAGTACCTGATCTGATTGTATCGATGTAGATTGAATATTAGGTGAGCCTGCCAATACTGGAGGGGAAGTAACTTCTGTACCCACAACGGCCGAAGGAGCCGATGGAGTTTTGACAGATGCCGGCTCTGGTTGATGATAGGCAGGCCCAACATAATGTGGCGCCGCTTGTCCTTCTTTGAGAGTTTGAACCACAGCATTATGAACAGTATTGGACAGCACATTGGAATGATTAATCAAAGCATGATTTACTGCAGAATTAACCATCTCTTGAAGTTTACCAGGATTGGAGTCAAAGGTAACCTGCCGAGGCAACGGCAAATCTTGTTTCTAGATGACTTGTCCACTCTTGTTCAAGCTAAACGATCTCAGACAAAGCTGCTTGTATTCTTCTACAGCCTTTTCCATAGCCTGCCTCTGTTCTTCCTTGAGATCTTCTTCTGATACTGCGATAATGTTCCCTGAATCGATCTCGGAATTGAACATATTGATTGAGTTGTCCCACCAGGCGTGCCAAAAGATGTGTTGATGCAAAAGTGGATCTGCAAACACAAAGGGCTAATACCCGAATCGATATCCAAAGCGTGCCAGTCGATTTGACCTGACAATCGACAAGGATGAAGATACGAACACTTTGGTCCTGACAACAGCGATACGCCCGGAAGTCACGGCCAAGAGGTGCTCACGCGGAACTCAAGAATCGCCGAAGGTCGCACTGAAACGATGCAGCTCGCCGAATCAATGAGAACTCGTAAAAAAGGAAAAATATGCAAATTGACGAAGTCGCCGAAAAGTAAGTAGATGCGAATAGGAGTAAAAATTGGTTTTGATATTGATTGATATTATCTATTACATTGCCCCTTACTCCATATTTATACCCTGATCTAAAGAGATACAACCAAACACAACTAGGACACCAATCCCATATCTAAGGAAATACGTGACTCTTACATGAATCATACCCTAACAAATATAGAAAAGGAAATCAACTCCTATCTATTTCCCTGTCCGCCTCAATCACGATGGAAATCTCACCGTCCTCCTTCCCATCGGCAAACTCCCTATTTCATCGGCAGTAGTCTTCAAGTCTTCCTTCATCGGCATATTCCCTGTTTCATCGGCAGTAGTCTTCAAGCCTTCCTTCATCGGCATATTCCCTGTTTCATCGGCAGTAGTCTTCAAGCCTCCCTTCATCGGCATACTCCATGTTCCATCGGCAGTAGTCCTCAAGCCTCCCTTCATCGGCATCGACAATAACACCTCCAACCTCATTGGCAACGCCCGAGCCCAAATCAACCTTTCCATCGACCATCACCAGCTATCGGCAACCATCTTTACAAACTGGCTTTCATTGGCTATCAAAGTATTCAATAACTTTCCCCTTGCCGATTAGTCCACTCCGATTATTTTAACACGTGCAAAAAACGGTGTCAACACCTTCATCCGGTAGTTCTTGGCTGGCGCTCTTTGTCTGCCCTGCGGCTGTCCGGTGTAGATCAACACCTGATCCTGCATCATGTCGGGCTTGGGTAGACAGATGCCTGCCAGCCTCCTTTGGTCCATGCTTTCCTGCTGTGCTGCTGATTTCCATCTTGGATGCACTGTGTTCGTCCTTTGAAGAAAACAGTGTAGCCGAGGGCGGTTTGTTCTACCTGGCAGCAAATTAGAACACGTAGTCGTTCCAGAGCCTAGCTGTGTCTGGGTTCCTCTTTGCTACCTTGCTTGTTGTAGTACCGAGTTCGTCGGGTCTTGTAAGATGTGTAATCTTGTACTTCTTGATTTCATTTGTAATAAAAAAGATTCTTGCCTTCTTAGTTGCCATGCTTTCTCCTGCTATATTGCTTATGGAATTTCTGAGTTCTTTTTATCAAGAACTGGGTTGTTTTGTTCCTTCAGAAGTTACCCTCCCTTTCTTCTTTGAGGATGGGTTGTTCTTGTAGTTATCTGATGTCTCCACAATAGTGCTGGATGGATAAGTCTGAAATCTGCCCGTTGGATTGTACCGTTGTGTGGATTTGTGCCCTCCGTTGTTTTTAGCTGCGTCGGTAAATGGACCGTTGCGTTCTCACATGGTGTTTTATTGGGCCTGGTGGGCCGTTTCTAACGCTGTAAAATTTATTTATAGACCCTTCGTCCTCTTTTTCTTTACTACCTTTCTTTTGCCTTCAAACCCTAGCTTTTAATCATCCGCCGTCGCCATTGCCACCGCCATCCTTAGCGCCGCCATCTAGGTTTTCTTTTTCCTCTAATTTCTTTTTGCCTTCGTTAGTACATGGGCAAGAAGAAAACCGCCAGTAAGTCCCAGTCTTCTTTCGTGGATGAGGAGTCTTCACTCTCCTTGATCGAGAATCAGGAGTTTGTTGCCATGAGGGCCGCCCAGAAGTTTTGGTCGGCTCCGACAACCACCGAAGCGTAGCTTCATGAGCTTGTCAGTGACGGCTTGATCCAGGGCCAGGCTTTTGCTGAATGGAGAGTTCTAGGTGAGCATTGAGTTCCTGTTCTAGTTCCTGGTGAGATCGTTCTTTTTGTCTCATTCATTCACGCTGGACTTTGTCTTCCCGCCTCCGCTTTTCTTCACCGATTTCTTGATTATTTTGGGATTTGCCTAAACCACCTTGCTCCTAATGCAGTTCTTCACCTTTCTGTCTTTGTTCATCTTTGTGAAGCTTTCCTTGGAATTCCCCCTTCTCTTTCTCTGTTTCGTTACTTCTTTCGCCTGAAACCCCAACCCCACCGCGAAGAAACCAGCGTTCTTGGCGGTTGTGGGATTTAGTTTCGCTAGGGTCTTAAGAGCAAGTTCTTTGACTATGACCTGGTTGATTCTATAAAAGATTGGTGTGCCGACTGGTTTTATGCTGCCAATTTGATCCCTTCCCTTGTCGTCCACTCTGGATCTGGTCCTGTGGTGAATGACCGATGGGATAAGAAACTTGAGTCACCTGCTGAGATTCAAGTGATCTAGCCATTCCTTGATAGGATTAGCACGCTGAAACAGCAGGGTTAACCAGTTTTGGTATTGTTTCAAGTTTTCTTCATCGTCAAGTTCAGCCTTTGAAAGAGCGGGAGCACCTTAGCTTCAAGTATTCTAGGGCCGAGGATCCTTCACGCATGGTCCCAGCTCTTGAGCTGACCGATGAGGAGGTACTCGAGCATCTCCAGAAGATGTTGAAAGGAGTGAGCATTGTTCCTCCTGCTGTCTCTGAGTTCTCTGCCAACAACCCGCCCCCAGCTGTGAGTTGTTTATCTCTTTGTTTGGGTACTTTATGTACTCTTGCTGCATCCATTTTTGCTTAGCTTTTCCTTGTCTTGCTATTTTATCCTTTTTCATAGGAGCTTGGGTGGAACTTTGTTGACCCGATCCCTCTTGATGTTCTCCCTGCCATGGTGGAGACTGGGGATAAACTTGCTGGAACTTCTGTAACTAGTAAGTTCTCAACCTCCATAGCACTTCCTAGAGTTTCTTCTGGATTTGTTGATGTATATGAAGAATATGTTCCTCGTCTAGTCCCTTGCGGTCCTCGTAGTGTCCCGAAGAGGGGGCGAACGGATGGGTCTTCATCTGGCTTGCCTGTCTCTAAGAAGTCTTGCAAACCAAGTAATCTCTCAGGTACTCCAGTTGTTGCTAGCATGCTCTTAGGTGAGCACATTTAATACTCTTTGTTCCTTTGTTTTCCTATTTTTCTCTTAAACCGAGTACTTTTTATTCTTTTTTCAGCAGGTGCTCTGGTTTCCTTGGTTGAGGGAGAGGAGGATGACGAAGTACCCCTCATCATGCGGCGGTGAGTTGTTTTTATATTCCTGCTGCATTGAATTTCTCTTCTTTGTCTTGACTTTTAGTCTTGAACTTTTTGAAGTAACCGGACGTCGGGTACGAGCTCTTCTGAGGCTCCCACGCCGACTTCTTCTGAAGCTCCGGTGTCAAGTTCTTTGGTAGCCTCGGTACCGAGCTCTACCACTCCTCCAGTGCAGAGTTCTTCCACGGCTCCAGCCCCGGCTTCTTCCGTGGCTCTGGTATCTGCTATCCCGCTCCCATCGTCGGGTGGCAGGGATGTTTTTGCCATCGTGGTCCCCCCTGCGAGGCCTTCTTTTGGCTTCGCGAAGAAGAAAGTGGCTGGGTGAGTAGATTCTGGTTTCATCCTTATGCTTCTGTCTTTCTTCTTCTGGTTCTCATCGGTGATTTCTTTTATCAATTTTCGGTCTTTCGTCTTCTCTTGTTTTTTCATCGACTTCATCTCAGCTTTCTGTCATGCCATTGAGTTCTGAGCCTCAGGACTCGCAACATACTATTGGTGAAGTTGCTGCAGGGGCTTCGGAGCTACCTGGCAAAGTTGCGGACTTGGTTGCCCTGGAGGTGACTATGGCCGTCACGTCGAGTCCTTCTGAGGGATTGGCTTCGGCTTCCCAGGAGGTTGCTTTGGTCATTCCTTCTTCACCCTAGTCGGCCTCTCCTTCCCCTTCTCTTGCTTCCAGCGGTCCCTCTTTTACCGATGACGTGGTGCAACAGTTCGATGCCACCCATCGGCTATCGGAGCTGACCGCAGCCTGGGGGAGCTTGGTGTCCTCTGCGACTTCTTTTGGGGAGAAGCTTCACATAAGTTTTTCTGAGATTCTTTCTTAGGCCATTTGTTTTGCCTTCATCCTTACGCCTTATTTTTCTCTATCTTTAATTGTTTAGACTTTCTCTCGTGACCATACCGGCTTCTTCTTTTTGTCTAAAACCGAGAAGAAGTTGTCCTCTGAGGTAAGTTCTCTGAAGACTGACCTTGACCTCCTCTGGGCCGAGTTGGAGACTGAGCGTAAGTCACATCAAAAAGAGGAAAAGGCTCTCCGTGCCCAGGTGGTAGAGGTAGAGAAACAGAGAGACACTATTGCCCAGGAGTTGGAGAAACAAAAAGATGTTGCTATCTGGGAGGCTTCAAAGAAATCGAAGGCCATGAAGAGCTTGGAAGCCATGAAGAAAGAATGTAAAGGTATTCTGGGTTCTCTTTGTTTCTTTTAGTATTCAAACCTTTCCCTCCTGCTGACTTGTTGTTTGGTGTCTTGTCCAGCTCTCCGAGTTGAAGGAAAAAAGCTCTCAGAGGGCATTGATGAAATGAAGACTCTTGTTCATACAAGTCATAACAAGGCTGAGGAGGTAATTACTCATGCCAAAGAAGAACTTGCACTTGCTAAGTTGATCAGGCGTGGAGCTGATAAAGATCTTGTGCATGCCCAAAAAACTATTGAAGACTTGTCTGGGAAGCTGGCGACAGCTACTGAAAATTGGAACATTTTGTGGAAATCCTTTCGTTCAGTAGCTGATATTCTCTGGACTCCAGCAGATGACAAGCAATCTTGGGCTCAGTTCATTCCTCAGATTCCAACTCATTTCCAAGAGTTTGCGAAGAAGTGCGCTCAAGTATGTACCAAGAATGTGCTGGCCCAGGTCCGGGTCCTTGCTCTAGAGGCGCCTCTGTCCAAGATAGTAGAGGAAGCTGATAGCCAAGAATACCTTGATGCCATTGAGAGGATGGAGCCTGAGGTCGAAGGTTTAGCCAGTAGGGTTGTAGACAGTCTTAATATTGATATTTCCCTTCCTGATGACAATGCCTGATCCAATTGACCAGCCTCTTGTAATATTGCACTCCTCTTCAAATGAAGATTCTTTATTTTCGTTGATGTATTCTTTGCCCGGGTGTGGTCGGAGTTACTTGACTTGCTGAGTACTTTGTCCCATTTTTGTCTCTGCCCTATAAACAACTCTGTGGGTTATCCTGACAAAATCCCTCAATTTGTCGAGTACTTTTCTTTTCTTCCTCTTTTGTGATTCGTCGAGTGCTTTGTCCGTGCTATGACTTATTAGATGTAGATCTTTGTGTTGACAACCTTTCATCTTCGCTATGTAAAATGACTTGGCATAGAATGTTGCCTTGACAAACTTCGGCATCCGAGTGCTTTCTTGAGTGGCGCTTGTGCTTTTCTAAGGAAAAAGTATTCCTATCTGGATGTAGCCCCTGAGCCTCTTGCTTTTCGGAACGAAGAGCTGGAGGGTCTTTTTAAGCTTAATTTCGGTCGACTAGTTTTAGGTGTTAGCTTTTAGCTACCCTCATCGGTGGGCTCAAGCGTCTTTTTAGCTATTTTGCTCTCGGCCGGGATGCTCAGGCATGTTTTTCGCCATTTTGCTTTTTGTTTCAGGTGTTAGCTTTTAGCTACCCTCATCGGCGGGCTCAAGCGTCTTTTCAGCTATTTTGCTCTCGACCGGGATGCTTAGGCATGTTTTCAGCCATTTTGCTTTTTGTTTCTGGTGTTAGCTTTTAGCTACCCTCATCGGCGGGCTCAAGCGTCTTTTCAGCTATTTTGCTCTCGGTCGGGATGCTCAGGCATGTTTTCAGCCATTTTGCTTTTTGTTTTGGGTGTTAGCTTTTAGCTACCCTCATCGGTGGGCTCAAGCGTCTTTTCAGCTATTTTGCTCTCGGCCGGGATGCTTAGGCATGTTTTCAGCCATTTTGCTTTTTGTTTCGGGTGTTAGCTTTTAGCTACCCTCATCGGCGGGCTCAAGCATCTTTTTAGCTATTTTGCTCTCGGCCGGGATACTCAGGCATGTTTTCAGCCATTTTGCTTTTTGTTTCGGGTGTTAGCTTTTAGCTACCCTCATCGGCGGGCTCAAGTGTCTTTTCAACTATTTTGCTCTCGGCCGGGATGCTCAGGCATGTTTTCAACCATTTTGCTTTTTGTTTTGGGTGTTACCTTTTAGCTACCCTCATCAACGGGCTCAAGCGTCTTTTTAGCTATTTTGCTCTTGGCCGGGATGCTCAGGCATGTTTTCAGCCATTTTGCTTTTTGTTTCGAGTGTTAGCTTTTAGCTACCCTCATCGGCGGGCTCAAGCGTCTTTTCAGCTATTTTGCTCTCGGCCGGGACGCTCAGGCATGTTTTCAGCCATTTTGCTTTTTGTTTCGGGAAAACAACTCGTTGAAAGTCATGACAAGACATGCTATGGATGAATATCATCTTTATTGATCATGAATATAAACTAATACATATGTTGTCAAGGAATATTGTCCTTTGTCGATTGTGAACGTTGGTCCTTTGTGGCTTGCATATCTATTTTTTCTTGAGTTGTTTTTACGCATAGAATCTTCTTAGCTGGCTGATGTGCCATGTATTGTTGACTTCTTTTCCATCTTCAGTTATTAACTTGTATGTGCCTGGTCCGGTGACTTTTGTGACAATGAATGGACCTTCCCATGGACTGAGTAGCTTATGTCATCCGTTAGTTTTTTGTATCCTTCTTAGCACTAAGTCTCCGACTTGTAATGATCGAGGATGTGTACTCTTGTTGTACTGTCGTCTTAAACCTTGTAGGTATCTGGCTGATTGGAGGGTAGCATTTATTCTGACTTCTTCTGAGCTATCGAGTTCTAATCTTCTTGTGTGTTCTGCTTCTCCTTCATCATATTGTTCTATCTTTGGTGATGTCCAGATCAAATCGGCAGGCAGTACGGCTTCTGACCCGTAAACTAGGAAGAAGGGTGAGTAGCCTGTTGCTCTGCTTATTTGAGTTCGTAGCCCCCATACTACTTTAGGTAATTCTTCAATCCATTTGGACCCATAGTCCACTAGTTCTTCGTATAACCTTGGTTTTAATCTGGCTAGTATGAGTCCATTAGCCCTTTCTACTTGTCCGTTGGCTTCTGGATGTGCAACAGATGCGTAGTCTATACTGAAACCACAGTCTTGTGCCTAGCTTTTGAATTCTGTAGCTGTGAAGGGGGAGCCTAGATCTGTGATGATTCAATTGGGCATGCCGAAGCGATGCATAATGTCTTGGATGAACTCGATTGCTTTGGCTACGCTGTATTTCACGAGTGGTTTGTATTCAATCCACTTGGTGAACTTGTCGATTGCTACAAAGATGTACTTGAAGCCGCCTTTTGCTTTCTTCAGAGGTCCTACTTGATCCAGCCCTAGCAGGAAAAAGGCCAAGCGGGTGGGATGCAGATAAGATTGTGAGCTGGCACATGGGCTTGTCTTGCAAACATTTGGCAACCTTTGCATTTTCTAACAAGTTCTTCTGCGTCTTTCAAATCGGTTGGCCAGTAGAATCCGGTGCGAAATGCTTTGCCAACCAGTGTTCTTGAAGCGGCATGATTTCCATAGCAACCTGAGTGTATTTTGTCTAGGATTTCTTTGCCTTCTTCAAATGAGACACATTTTAGGAGTACTCCTGATGATGCTGCTCTTCTATAAAGTCTATCTCCTACTAGAATGTAGTTTTTGCTTCTGCGAACAACTTGGGTGGCTTCTGCTTTATCTGCTGGCAATTTATTTTCTTTGATATAGTCAATGAAAACTTGGATCCATGAAGTGTTGATTACCAAAATCTGAACGCCTTTAGCCTGAATTTCTTGGGTTGTTTCATCGGGTTGTTTGATAGAGGGAACTGATAGCTCTTCTATGAATACGTCGGGTGGAACCTTCGCTCTGTCTAATCCGAGCTTGGCAAGGACATCTGCTGTAATGTTGGAATCGCGCAGGACATGTAGAATTTCTAATCCTTGGAAATGTTTTTCAAGTTTCCGTATTTCAGCACAGTAAGCACTCATGTTTTCTTTGGTACAATCCCAATCTTTGTTGACTTGGTTGATGACTATTGCTGAATCGCCGTATACGAGTAATCTCTTTATTCCGAGGGTAATTGCCACTTGTAGCCCGTGGATGAGGGCTTCATATTCTGCTTTGTTATTTGTAGCTTGCCATAATATCTGAAGGACGTATTTGAGTTGTTTTCCTTCTGGAGAAATGAGGAGAATGCTTGCACTGGCTCCGCCTAGTTTGAGTGACCCATCAAAGTACATCTTCCAGTGGTCAAGGATTGTATCTGATAAAGGCTGTTGAATCTCTATCCACTCAGCCACAAAATCAGCAAGGGCTTGAGATTTGATTGCTTTTCGTGGGGTGAAATCGATGTTAAGAGCTCCGAGTTCAACTACCCACTTTGATATGCGTCCCATCGCATCTCTGTTGTGTAAGATGTCTCCGAGCAGAAAGTCTGTCACCACTGTGATCTAGTGGCTTTCAAAATAGTGGCGAAGCTTGCGTGAAGTGATCAATAGGGCGTAGAGTAGTTTTTGCACATGCGGGTACCATATTTTTTATTCAGATAATACTTTACTAATGTAGTATACGGGTCGTTGTACTTTATACACGCGTCCTTCTTCTTCTCTTTCTATGACTATTGTGGTGCTGACCACAGCAGTAGTCGCCACAATGTATAGCTCATATCTTCGTCTTTCCTTGGGGGTGTGAGAATTGGTGAGGATGTGAGGTATGCCTTAAGTTTCTTGAAAGCTTCATTGGCTTCTTCTATCCATTTGAACTTATCTGTCTTCTTTAGTAGTTTAAAGAAAGGTAGTCCTTTTTCACCGAGCCATGTAGCCCGTTAGCTTTTGCACATCTTTGATGTTTCTGGGTGGGCCCATCTCCGTTATGGCTCTAATTTGCTTGGCGCTTGCTTCAATTCCGCGATGACTGACCAAGAAACCGAGTAGTTGTCCTGAAGGAACCCCAAACACACATTTGTTCGGGTTCAATTTCCATCTCCACTTTTTCAGGTTCTCGAAGGTTTGTCTTATGTCTTCAATCAGTGTATCCGGGTTCTTTGTTTTTACAACTATATCATCCACGTATGCTTCTATGTTTTCACTGATTTGATCACCAAGGCATGTTTGGATAGCTCTTTGGTAGGTGGCTCCAGCGTTTTTGAGTCCAAATGACATGGTCTTGTAGCAATAGGCACCAAACAGGGTGATGAAAGATGTCTTGCTCTGGTCTTGCTCTTTTAATGCTATCTGGTGATACCCTGAATAGTAATCAAGAAGGATAATAGGGCGGATCCTGCTGTTGAATCAACTATCTGATCAATGCGTGGTAGCCTGAACGGATCTTTCGGATAGTGCTTGTTGAGATCTGTGTAATCAACACACATGCACCATTCGTCCGTGTTCTTTTTCTGTACTAGAACTGGATTTGCTAGCCAATCTAAATGAAGGATTTCTCTAATGAATCCGGCTGCCATTAGCTTTGTGATTTCTTTTTTAATTGTTTCCTTCTTGTCAGGTGAGAATCATCGTAGCCGTTGCTTTATAGGTTTGGAGCTTTCATTAACATCAATTCTGTGCTCAGCCAACTCTCTTGGGACACCTGGCATGTCGGCCAGCTTTCAAGCAAAGATATCTTTGTTGTCCCAAAGAAAGTTGGTGAGCGCGAGTTCCTATTTTGCCAAGAGGTGAGCACTGATGGTTGCTGTCTTGGAGGTATCGCTAGTGCCCAAGTCGATTTGCTTGATGTCGGCTTCTTTTGGTGGTGCGATGATGCTAGGCTTTTTAGCCGGTATTTCTAATTCTTCTTGGCTCATCTCTGCAGCAATTGTGGCTATTTCTTTTCTTCCATTGTCGGCTTGGGCTTTGGCTACGATTTGGATTGCCTGAATGTCGCAGTCAAAAGCACGCTTCAAATCACTTCAAAGAGAAAGGACACCATTGGGTCCTAGCATCTTAAGCAGTAAGTACGGATAATGTGGTATTGCCATGAATTTTGCCAATGCTGGGCGTCCAAGGATTGCATGATATGACGAATCGAAGTCTACAACCTCAAATTTGATAAACTCTGTTCGGTAGTTCGAAGGAGTTCCAAAAGTAATGGGTAAAGTAATTTGTCCAAGTGGCATGGCTGCCTTGCCTAGTACTATGCCGTAAAAAGGTGTACTTGTTGGTGTGATCATCCCGGCAAGTTGTAGTCCCATCTTCCTTAGTGTTTCTGAAAAGATGATGTTGAGTCCAGCTCCCCCGTCGATTAGTACTTTGGTGACAGTTATACCAGCAATAGTTGGATCTAGAACCAGTGGATAATGGCCTGCGTTTCCCACGCTAGTCCATTGGTCTTCTCTGGTAAATTGGATAGGATACTATGACCAATTGAGATATCTTGGTGTAGCTGGTTCTGCTATCTTGATAGTCCATAGTGCTAGTTTTTCTTGATGTTTGCTTCTGCAATCTGGAGCCCCTGAGAAGATCACTGCTACCGTTCCCCTGGGTTTTTGGAATCCTTTGTCCTCGTGGTTGTCTTCATCTTTTTTCTGATTGTCCTCTTTGGTGTTCTCCTTACTATCTTTTCTTGTGTATCGATCATTGAAAGTGTAGCAATTTCCGATGGTGTGTCTCCCATTGGGGTGCAATGGGCAACGTATGTTTTCAATGTCATCATATCTTCTAGGTTTAGAAAACTTCTTTGATTTGTCGGCCATTGCCACGGTATTGTCTGGTCTACGTTTTCTTTCTTGATGTCTACTATTTTGATGATTTTGCTTGTCCGGGTTGTCCTGGTTGCTTCTATACGGGAACCTCTCTCATGTTTTTTCTTCTGCAGTAATCATCTTTTCCACTATTCGTTTGAATTCTTCATTGTTTCTCGGATTTTCTTTGTAGAAGTCTTGAAATTGCCACCAAGCCATGATTCCGTGAGAGAAAGCTTCAATTACTTCTCGTTCGGTGATGTCATGCACTTGAGCTCATAGTTTGCCAAATCATCGATAGTAATTTCTAAGACTTTCGCCTCCCTTTTGCTTGAGTCCTTTCAGTTCTGCATGAGTGATTGGGTGTGTAATGATTCCTGCGAAATTTTCACAAAAAACTCTTTGCAAGTCCTCCCAATTTCTGATAGATCCTGGATTTAATTTGTCGAACCATTGGAGGGGCATGGCTTCTAGTGCCATGGGAAAGAACAGGGTCTTGATATCGTCATCACCTCCGGCTAGTTCAATTGATTGTGAATATATTCTGAGCCATTGCCTTGGTTTAGTTTTGCCATCATACTTAGAGTGATTAGACGGTTTGAACTTGTGAGGTAATCGCACCGATGCAAGCCTGTTCGCGAAACAGGGGAATCTGTCGTGTGTTCCGGCTTCTTTGAATTTAGATTCGGCACCTCCTTCTGGCCAACTGTTGTTTTGATGGGAATAATTCTGTGAGGCTATCTGGGTAGGCACCCTACTCCTGGTCTTTCTTGGTTGTTCAAATTGGTGGCCTTGATTATGTTCCTTCCTACTCTCTCTGTTATGGCTTCCACCTGGCCCAAGTCTTTCGAAAGTGGACTTCCTTTGATTTTGATCTTCTTGCCTGTGGGTTGTTGATCTAGCGGGTAGTCTTGATTGGGCTCTCTCTTCATGCGTTCTCAGGATCGTCGACCGGAGCAAGTCCTAGAGCTGTTCATACTTCTCGTCGGGATGTGAAGTTGCTCTGAGTTCTTCTAATGCTTCTCGAATCTTATCATAAGGCGTATTTGTCGTGCGCCTTCCTTTGACTTCTCGTTGTGATTTTCTTCTATCGTATTCAGCCAACTCTGACTCATATCTGATCTAGGCTTCCTTGTGCTGCCTAGCACGGTGTTGGCACCCTTGCTTCAACTTGTTTTTTCTTTCTCTAGCTTGTTTCTGACTCTCGGTTTCTCCATCGTAGCCCTAGGCAAAGGGTGATATGTTGGATTCTAATTCATTTGATGACCTGACGTCAGGTGCTTCTGGTGGGTCCAAAGGTGATCGCAGATGACGAACCATGAACACCTCCCACGTGTGAATTGCTTCGTCATAGGTGTTGTTTCCCATGCTGTCACAGTTGTTGATAATTTCAGTAGATGCTTCATGATTATAGATCGAATCCCCTTCTTGATAGGGTAGGATTGCTATTGTTGTTGTGCCAACTAGTTGGGTTCCGCTATCTTCAGGAACAGAACCTGGCCAGTGGATGATACAGTCTTGCGATGTTATCGTTAGCACGAGACCCTTCAGGGCTCCTATCAGTGGTATCCCAAGCATTGGATTGAAGGATCTTTTGAACTGTCCCTGATAGGATTTTGCCATGTTGTCGAGCCCAAATGGAAAAGAATTTGACTTCTTGAAAGAACTCTGAGTGTAATCCGAGTTGTTTTGGGTTGTGCCCTGGAATCCTATCGAAAAAGAACTCGGTTTCTTAAAAGAACTCGAATAAAACTTCACCTTGGCCACAGAACTTGAATTTGAGTCGGATGCGCATAGCCGTGAAATCTGATTTGAATCGGATATTATGAGCTGCGCGAATCTTCTGGTGAGCTGATCCGTCGTAGTTGTCAAAATAGGAAATTCTTCATGATGATCCAGATCTTTGAGGAGATGGCCTTGAAGCTTGCCGTAGTTGTCTGCCTCGCAGATCCATGAGCCAAAGATGAAAGTTGATCCCGTCAGGAAGATCATGTTATCGAGGTCCATCGAGCTCTCGGATGCAAAGTCACCGAAAGCCCCTACCTAGTGCGCCAGCTATCGATGTTTCACCACCGATAGCCTACCACAGGGGTACCCGAGGCAGTATGTTCGGGCTTCAGCGTATGCAGAACTCGATGGTGAATGCAAGAGACAAACGACTTATCCTAGTTTGGACCCTCGATCGTTGATCGAGTAACAGCCCTACGTCCAGCTAGCGTTAGCCTCTACGTTGGATTGATTATGAAGTGTCGTACAATTATTGTTCTGTTGTTCTCTTCCCTAGGAGCCCTGCCCTCCTTTATATAGTCAGGAGGCCAGAGTCCTAGTCAGTTTATAATGAGAGTTCCTAGTAGGATTACTGAATAGTACTACTACTAAGATTACATGGGAAGAATCCTAGTTAGACTAGATCTTCTCTCTCCCTTGCGAGGTATCATGTGGGTCCCGCATCGACATGGGCTTGAGAGAGGAAGAAGCCATGTTGATGACGTCGCACGCTGATGCCGAGGAAGTGGCACATCGACCCCATGTCCTTCACAGCGAAGGCATCATGGAGTCGCTTGATGATGTTGAAAGGATCAAGATGCCCAAGAGGGGGGTGAATTGGGCTAATTCTAAAATTTCTTGCAATAATTAAATCCTACGGTTAGCCCAATTAACCCCTTATGCCTAGAAAAGTGTTTCTACCAATCTAACGCACAACAAACTTGCAACATATGTTACAAACTTACTCTAGCATGCCAATTCTATGAATGTAAAGACAAGTATTGAATTGCTCAAAGTAAATGCTTAAAGTAAATGCTTAAAGTAAATAGAGAGAGAGGAACGCGGCGATGTTTTGTCAAGGTAATAGAGAGTCGCCACTCCCCACTAGTCCTTGTTGGAGCACCCGCACAAGGGTGTAGCTCCCCCTTGATCCATGCAAGGATCAAGTGCTCTCTACGGGTTGATTCTTCGATACTCCATCGCGGCGAATCACCCAAAACCGCTCATAACTTGAGTTGGGTCACCCACAAGCTCTGCCAGGTGATCACCAAGCTCCCAATCATCACCAAGCCGTCTAGGTGATGGCGATCACCAAGAGTAACAAGCACGAACTCTCACTTGACCACTCGAAGCCTAATGAGAACGGTGGATGCACACTTTGCTACTCTTGATTCACTAATGAGGCTATTCTCTTGGATTCTCAAATCTCAATCACCTCACTAGGATCTTGCTCTTCTTGGCACTCACAAACGTGTTTCTTAGCTGTTGGAATGAGCAAAAGTGACTCCACACACAAGTGGAGCTTCTATTTATAAGGCAGCCTGAAAAACGAACCATTATGTACCTCTATAGGGTGACCGGACGCTCCGGTCATGTTGACCGGATGCTCCGGTCAGTTCAACCTGCACACCAGTGTTTAAGTGTTGACTAGACACTAGCAGGGTCTGATCACCACTGACCAGATGCATCCAGTCGCATTAAACCCTCACTGGATGCTTACTGTACTCGACAGCACGCTGGATCCTCAGGGTCCCGTCAGTATTGACTGGTCGCGTTCGGTCGCATATTTCCTTCTCATGAACCTTACTGGAGTCGAACGGATGCTACCACTCAGCGTCCGATCACTTGACCACTCCAGCGTCCGGTCGCACCGAATGTAATCTCCTTAATCAAATGTACTGACCAGACCTATGGACAGCGTCCGGTCGCACCGGAGCCAGCGTCCGGTCAGTATTTGACCCTCCATTCACTTCCAACTCTCAAACATATGTGAATGAAGTTTGCTCCAAAGGATCATAGGGCTGTTGTGGAGCAACCTAGTGCTAGTTTTAACAAGTGTGCACCACACCTAACTCACTAGACTCATCTAGGTCAAGCTACCCATCTATACCCCCCTTAATAGTATGGCCAAAGAAAAAACAAAGTCCTAAACTACTCTAAGTGTCTCTCCAACTCCAATCGACACTTAGAACTAGTCATCCTTAACCTGTCATCCATCCTTTAAAAACCAAAATGATTTCCATTGTAGGGGCATGACCACCTCGATTGCCCAATTGATCTCCATTACCATGACCTAACTTAATTGTCTCTGTAAAACACACGTTAGTCATAGTAATCTTGTATTATCATTAATCACCAAAACCCAACAAGGGGCCTAGATGCTTTCAATCTCCCCCTTTTTGGTGATTGATGACAATACCACCTCAAGTATGTGAAAGAGTGAGGTTTTTGACATTCTTGGTTCATATAAGCTTTTGTCAATAAGAACCAAAGAGTTAAGCAAGCTTATATGACCCAAGCCAACACGATGTACTCAAAAGATATGAAATAAGCATGAGTACAAGTAATAAAGTTCATTTGCATCTGAGTATAAACGCAGAAGCAAAAGCAAATGAGCATAACACAAGTGATATGACATACCAATGAATTCAAAATAGAGAGCACACATGTCATATATCACAATCATGTAGATATCACTATCACATAGATATAATAGTATGCATAAAAGTAAACACATGAATGCATAAACGTAATAGTGTATCACACAAATAAGACTCCAAATGTATATAATAGACTAATAACCAACTAAGCTCCCCCTAAAACTCGCTCCCCCTGAGTCTACATACTCAAACCCTCCTCCTCTTTGGCGTCAAACACCAAAACCTAAGGGTCGGTCGGCGGGGCTGCAGTAGATGAGCTAGGCGCTGAGGTACGAGGGGCAAGCTAGAACTAAGTACCATCATCATCTAACCCTGAGCTCTATACTAACTGACCCTCTATGGTTGGAAGTGTCTCTGAAGCAGTCTGGGTCTGAGCTAGGGCAGGTGCTGCCTGTGATGCTACCGGTATATCCGTCGTAGGATCTGAAGATGCGACAGACGAAGGGAGCCTCTAAGTAGTCACGGCGATAAGAGCTACTGTAGAAGGACCTAGGGCATACATATGCAATAGTGTAGGCATCCCTATCAACTCGCTGAAAGATGCTCCAAGACTCCTGGAGACTGACGTGTCAAGCACAAATAGCGAGGGTGACTGGTCCGGTGTGAAGCCCATATGATATGGTGTGAACTGTAGGGCTACCACTGGTGAGGATAACCACTGGGACACCTATACTATGGGAGAAGCAAACGGAGCTGGAGGCTGTCCCTGACTCTGAAGCCCACTGGGCTATACTGCTGGAGTCGTCGTAGTGGTGGCAGGCTGAGCAAGCTGGGGTGAAGGCACTAACTGTGGAGCCCCAAGTGCTATTATTACATGCTACATAAATCCCATAAGCTGCTGCTGCATGAGTAACTACTGCTAATGCATCTGCTGCTACTGCTGTTGGAGGACCTACTGCTATCACTAGAACTCGTCCTGACGAGCCTGAAACTGTGCAAAGTTGGCAGCGATCTCCTATGCCTATCATGCCTAATCCTGCTGCATCCACTTAAGAATAGCAATCAAAGCGGGGTCCATTTGCGGTGTAGGTGGAGCTGAGCTGGAACTGTCGGCCTCTGCATCATGTCTGCATGGAGGCATCTAAGGAATAGGTAGGTAGTCGTCATCTGAACTACCACTGGACTCGCTCCTCTCCTCCTGAGCCTCAAGCTACTCCTCCTTAGTAGCGGCTATGCCTCTGATAATCTCGTCCTACTGAGCTACGGACTCTGGTACATCTGGATGGTGGTGAGGTTGAGTGGGTGCCTATGGCATGCTATGCCTGATCCTCTGTGCTATGTTATAAGCTGGAAACTCTGTGGTGGCACCTTTGTACTCTGCAACCATCTCAGGGGTCCTAACATGCACAGCCTTGAGCATAAGGAATGTGATCCAATGTGCATATAAAAGCTGCTTGCAACCCTTGAAGCCCTCAGCTATCGTGTCCTCCATCTCAGACAGAAGAAGATCCCAAATATCAAACACTGTCTGCTGCATCAGGGCATTGAGGAGCCAAAGCTATAGGCGAGTTAGACCCTCTCTGTATCCCAACCTGGTAAGTAGTGTCCTCCTGATGATAGCCTCTAGAACTCTAGCTGTAGGAGTAAGGTCACTAGGGTTCCTTCTCGACCCCTCACCAAAGGGCTCCTTGAAGCAATGATGCACAAGATCTGTAAGAGGCACTAAACCACCATGAGGGCACCTGGGAGGCTGTTGCTGTCCATAACATACCTCATGTAACCTAATAGGCTACTCTTGTAGCCTTAGTATCTCCCTGGCCCTAAAACTCATTATCCTGTAGTCTCTGCCTCTGAATGCAAAGTGTATGAAGTTATGCTGCGGGTCAATGTAGAGCGAAGCATAAAACTACCGAACCCAAGATGGTACATACAATCCTGTCCGACCAATCAGATCTGTCAGCCTCGGCAGATATGATAAGTAGGGGCGGATATGCTCTCCGGCTACTGCCACAATAGCCTCAATACTGTAGACTCTCTGAGATCAGAAGACTGCCCCACTGTTTAGATATGCATTGTAGAAGTCTTCCTAGAGCGGTGTATAGAAACCCTCTACTACTCTCTCATCCCTCCTCAGAGGAAACCACCCATCAAACTCCACAAAGCGAAGCTACTGAACCTGCTTGGCCATGGTGGCCCTCAAGTCAAGGTGAATTACTAGAGGCGGACCCTATGGACGAGGTGGTGGATGTGATCCCCTCCACTGTGTTGGCGGCCTCGGTGACACTAGAACTCAGGTATGACCAGAGCGGCGTAGCTATGGCTAGGGTGCCTGCTCGGTCTCCTCGGCCTGCTAGCCCTCCTCACCCTCCTAAGGCTGCTGTGACTGCTATCCCTCCTATGTCTCCTGAGCTGGCTGAGGCTCTGCTGGTGGGGGCTGCTGCTGTGACTCCTGTTGTGACTCCCCCTAAGGCTAAGGATCCACAATAGGAAGATGTCGTCCTGCCATCATGACAGTCCTAGGTGGACTACCATGAAGATGCTCAACATGCTCAAGTCTGCCCTATGCGTCTGGTGCCAGATGATCTATAATGATAACTCCACTGCGGGCACCTCCTCTCTCTCAGCATGCTCTGCGGCTTCAGCGACTACTGCTGCTCTCACTGTCTCTACATCAGGATACTTGCGCTTCTTTGATGTAACCTGCTTCGTCGCCTTGCCTTTGGTTCCTATAGGCAAGCAAGGCGGAGGCCTCTGATCGTCATCTCTTGGACCACCACCAACATTCTTGGTGCGAGCCATCTGATCTAATAAGAGAAAAAAACTACCACTGACAAGATCAACTGTCCACTAACACTTTCGAGGCTTGGCCTTGATCCGTACTTGCGAGCTTGGCTCCGAGTTGACTGTCAACTGTCACAGACACCTCAACGGCACCGACTCGCTGCATGATGGAATAGAAGGATATACAAGTAAATATGATATATCTAATAGATGTGAAAGCCTATGAGAGCAAGCAATGTAGATGTGAAATAGAAACGACTGGCTTGCTACCAGACGAACCGGCGATCCGAGAAGAGATGTCACGCGGGGAACCCACAAATCGGTATGGTGAATTTAGGGTTAAGTGAAGCACTAGATCAACAGTAGAGATGCGGTTAGGGTTGCTACGCTGAAGCTAGGCAATGCGAGGAACTGGCAGTAGGGCCTTATCGTTGCTGGATGGACGACGCCATAGAGGAGGCACGATGGCGCGACGACTGTGCAGGTGCTCGACGTGGGCAGTCGCGGCTGTCGCGCTGGCTGGTGGTGTAACACCCTAGGTGTTATGGTTGCACTAAAACACTTGCATCACATGAGCATGAGCATCATCATCTCATTCATAAGCATCATACCATTATGAATGTTATCATTTCATGTGTGTTTCTATTTGAACTGCTTGGTTTTATGCTAACAATTGTGTGTGCTCATGTGTGGTCATGCAAATGTGTGTCAAATGTCCTCTTAAACAACTTAGCTACACTTAGAATGTCATTAGGAACAATGTTCATGTTGACCATATTGCCTAATTATACTTCCAAGTAATTGTTTGACTTGTGTTGACCCCTAGAGCGCTTTGGTTTGACTGTTTAAAAAGTGCAGCTTCGAGTGTTTGGATGTCTGAGCAACCTAAAGCAAAATTGTAGAAAATTATATAGGGAACAAACTTTGTTTAGAGGCCAAGTCATGAAAATGTGTGGAACAGTCTCAAACATGGCCCACAAGTCAGACTTGGGTGCTAATTCTACACTTAGAAAATTTTCTAAGTCCATTGCTGATTTCCAGTTTTGCAGGCTCGACTTTGGCTTGATTTTACTCTCTATCCACTACGAATTAGACTTTGATCTCTAAAGGAGTTTTGTAGCTGGTACATAGGACTTCAACTTTCATTTAGGAGGTTTGCACTAATGATCAGAGGATTCAGAAATCCATCGGCTCCAAATCACGCTGTCAGGCTCGGGCATTGCTTTGCTGATCGAACTGAATCAATAGCTACAGTGACCGACCGTTTCAGAACATCATCGTCGCGTGTACGCCATGCGTCGCTGGTGTCCTAAGCAGCTAGGCCATGTCGGGCCTTGGCGTGGCACTTCATCCCATGGCACTCGCTCATGAATCCTCCACGTTCGCATTCCATTCCTTTGCCTCCTTCGTCCACAGCAGCATCGCAGCGCCTCCGCTACGGCCGTCGTTGTTGCCGAGCGCGTCACCGTCGCATATCACCCTCGCCATCACATCGTTGGTCACTCTAGCTAGCCCACCACTCCACCATCGCCTCCTTTAGCTCATCCACCTCGTCGTTGAGCCAGAGAGTCGAGGTAGAGGCAACATTTCCTTCTTCCCGCGGCGAAGCGCCATTACCGCCGTGAGCTCCGACGAGCTCCCATGTACTCACCACCGTACCTCGCCTTGCTCCGTCACTCCCACAGCTCTGCTAAGACCCTCTCTAGCTCATTGTCATCTCCACGCAGTCAATCGACCTCAGGTGAGGCCGCATTCGGTGTTTCTGCGCCGTCGCAACCTCACCGGAGTTGGGTGCTCCGTGGCCAGCCCCACCTAGAGTACCTCATCACCTTCGCTCTCTCCCTTCTCATTCCCTAGAGTACCCTAATGCTTGAATCAGGCCTAGCCAAACCTCTACTAGCCGGAGATGGCCGGCGCACCACTGGGCTCCTCCACCATGCCGCCATGAACGTCGGCGAGCTACCTCCGGTGGCTCCACCCTCCCATCACCTACCCCTATCGATGCGCATAGATGAGTAGAGCACGCCGGTGACCTCGGCCTCGCCGAAATCCTCGCCGCCGGCGAGGTAGCACCGAGCAGCGTAGCGTAGAGCCATCTCCTCTATTCTGGTGTGACTGACATGCGTGCCCGATTGGCTGGAGGGCCCCAGCTGTCAGCGTCTATTGAATGAAAAGCTAGTGCATTTGTTCAGATTTTGATGCAATATAATGAATTTTGTATCTCTTTATGTGTAGATCCAAATGGAGTGATTCTAATTTTGGTAGAATCACAGTGAAGTCTAGTATTTAGAAAAAATATGACATGAGCACTTGAAGTGGAAATTTTGGATGAATTAAATAGGAACTTGAAATGTGTTTTTAAAAAGCATGCAAACTTGTTTAAATTATATCTTGAGTTTCTGTGCTCCAAAAATTATGAAATTTTGTGGGTGAGCTCTTCTTGTTTAGTAGAAGCTCTGGTAAAAATTTGAGAGTCAGAGCATGTATGGTTTTTGATTTATAGATTTTCCTTTTATCATTGGATGATCCTTGTAGGAATTTTAGTAATTTATTTATGAATCCATTGACCATGAAAATTGTTTGAGGATGTCCTAGTACCTTAAGGATGCTAGGAAAAATATAAAATCTACTGCTTGACACTTTTCACTAGGGTTTCCTAATTATGCCATTTTAAGCCTTTATGCCTTGTCATTTTTGTGTAGGATGAGATACTTGTTCAATTGATGTGAAATTTATGTAGTAGCCTATTGGAGACATATCTAAGATACTGTAATTTTTGTAAAATTTTCTGTATACTTTGGATATGTGTTTATTATTTAACCTGATTATCTAAATAAATTAATAAAGGAATGAAAATGATTTATTTAGGAAGGGCCACTATGTTTGCTTATGTTCATTTGATGTATGTTAACTGTTGGTAACCTTGGTAGTACTCGTGGTGCTATGCGTGTATGTAATGAAGTATTATTTTCACTATAATTCTATTATAGTGACTTTCTGGACAGATTTTAGAGTTAAGCAGATTAACCGGTGAATTTGATGTTTGCTGTGAAATTGGTCACTAACAAAGTGGTAGGAAACTTGTTTATATAGCTTGTGTCAAAATTTCAAGACATTTGGCCTAGTAGTTTGAGAGTTATCTTGGTTGGAAGACAGCACTCTCAACTGCCTACTCTCTGGAATCCACGGATAGTTTTGCAAGATCAGTCTGGGTGACCTAGTTTGAGTTTGAATTAGTCTTTGGTGATTAAATAAAAGTTGTAGACAATTTCATAAGCTTTCCATAAAGTCTTAAATCATGGTATTTGGATCTGTAGAACTCTAGTTATGGATCAAACTTGTAGCTGCTATTTGCAGCCTGAAAACTGTTGAGTGCAGTGAATGACTTGTTTGCTTTATATGAGTTGATGTGATGATTTAGATGCTAGGCTAATTAAGATAAATTGTTAGTTGTAGGTGCTAGACCTCTTACTGAAGATAAACAACTTTATCTTAGGTTATTAGAACTTGGTGAGTGTGCAGTTCTTATTTTTAGAGATATGCACCTACTCGGTAAAATAGATGTAAAGCTTGTATTATCATATTGTTCATGCGTCCATTCATACATGGCTATACATTTCATCATCATCTTCCATCTGTTATGCATGCATGATTCTTATACTATGCATATGCATGCAATAGGTGTTCCAGAGGGAGTCACGCTTCTAGAATTCGAGCCAGTACTTCCGGAGGAGCAGCAGCAAGCTCAGGAGCAGAAAGTGTAGGCCCCCGAAGAAGGAGTCAACGAAGAAGTTCTTCAGTGCCCCAATCACCAACCTTCATCTTTTCTGAAAGGCAAGCCCTAGAGCATTCTAAGTCTCCTATGTTTTGAAAATGGTTACTTTGAATATCTTTATTTATTGATGCATTAAGTGATAGGAATTGGATGCAAACACTTGTTGCATATATATCTATTCCTTGGCCAGTATATGTACCCTGAATCCTATTTAGGTCCAGGAGCGAATCAAAGCTTAGCCATGCTTAGACTGATAAAAGTCAGGTGATTTCCTGTCACCTACAAGTTAGGATGATGTCCGGTCATGGTTGGCTATATATTGCTATCGTGGAAGATAACCATGTGTTAATAATAAATTGTGACCGGGCGGGATGTCGATAGAGAAGCAACAAGGCAAGGAGGTCTTGGGTGTGGATCTATCCCCATCTATGTCGGTTAAGGACCGATTCGTTGTACGTCCTCATGTCATGTTGAATGCATGCCTATCACTTAGTTGGCTGGATAACTCGTTCCAACCGCGAAGCTGAGTAGCTCAACTCAGGCCAGAAGACCGAGAAGTGAAAGTGCGCACCCTGGCGGTAGTAAGGATGTGCGGGGAGCTATTGGCGTAAGTTCGAGGTGAGATTGACCACCTAGCAGAGTGGACTCCCTGAGGGTGCGGCGCTGCTCGGAGCCGCAATTCCTAAGGTGTACCAAAGGTGACCTAAGGTTGCCTTCGCGCGGTATGCCTAGGTTTGTGTTAGGAATACACCTCCAGCTGAATAGGAATCAATTCGAATCACCGTCTCTCCTGGATAGTGAGAACTTGACTGAGCAGCGGCAACGTAGATACACTTAATTGAACTTGATGGTTAAATCAATGATGATGTTACAACATTATACCGGATATGGTTACTAATGTTTGGAGTTAATCAATCGCTTGCTCTAGTACATGTGCTAATCTAGTTGACAGGTTAATATTGATAACTTGCTGCTTACTAATAATTTAAATTATGCTCTTATATCATTAAAGCTTTTATGCAAAATGGTTGTCAAGCAAGATCCACTGATAAAGCCTTGCATACTCCTTGGTGTCATTTATTTCTGGTTTACGACGAGTAAGTCTAGCTAAGTACATTCTCGTACTCAGGGTTTATTTCCCCCTTGTTGCAGATGACGTGCTTTATAATGGCTACTGCAAGTATTGTCTCCACCATGTGGGGGATGAAGACTAGATCATGGGCATGATCATCTATGTTATCTTATCTTACTGCTTTTGCTGGATATGACTATGGTGCTGGCTTGTATTTGAACTAAGTGTGTGTGATGGTCTCAAACTACTTTGCTTCCGCTATTTGTGAACTCGTTCTGTAATAACTATGTGTACTCTGATGTATGAGGTACTTGTGTCTTGATTGGCTTACATTCATCCATCTTGAATCTCTTGAAAAGATCTTTTGTGTATTTCTCTTGAGAGATGAAGATGCCTTCTTTCATTTGCTTGACTTGAAAACCAAGAAAGAATGTAAGCTCACCAATCATTGACATCTCGAACTCCTTCGACATCAATTCACCAAATTCTTTGCATGAGTCTTCATTTGATGATCTAAAGATGATATCATCAACATATACTTGACAAATGAAAATATACCCATCAAGCTTCTTGGTGAATAGTGTGGTGTTGACCTTCCCAATGGTGAAGCCCTTCTCAATGAGGAAGTCTCGAAGGCGCTCATACCAAGCTTTTGGGGCTTGCTTAAGCCCATATAGTGCCTTGGACAACCTATAAACATGATTAGGATATCTAGGGTCTTCAAACCCGGAAGGTTAATCAACATAGACTAGTTCATTAATAAAGCCATTTAAAAATACACTTTTCACATCTATTTGATATAGTTTCATTTCATGATGTGATGCATATGCAAGTAGGATATGGATGGCTTCTAATCTTGCAACCGATGCAAAGGTCTCTCCAAAATCTAAACCTTCAACTTGGGAGAACCCCTTTGCAACTAGTCTTGCATTGTTCCTCACAACAACTCCTTGATCATCTTGCTTGTTGTGGAACACCCACTTTGTTGCAATGACTCTTGCATCTTTTGGTCGCTCTTCAAGAGTCCAAACTTCATTACGAGTGAAGTTGTTCAACTCTTCATGTATGGCATTGATCCAATCCAGATCTTTAAGAGCTTCTTCTACCTTGGTAGGCTCATAGCAAGAGACAAAAGAGTGATGAGCAATAAATGAAGCAAGTTTTTGAGATCGAGTCATTACACCCTTTGATAGACTCCCTATGATGAGATCTTATGGATGATCTTGTAGGAGAGGTGTATTTCTTCTATTGACCACTTGAGGAGGTGGTTGTGGAGCATCAACATCTTATGCTTGTGCCACCATTTGCTCATGGGAGATATGGGTATCTTCATTTTCTACTCTCCCATCTTTTTCACCATCTTGTGGCACACTTGATGAAGAAGGTTGATCAATGACTTGTACATCATCTTCATCATCTTTTGGCTTGATGTCTCCCACCAGAATATTCTTCATAGCCTCCCTCAATGGTTCATCACCTACATCATCAAGATTCTCATATGCTCCTTGGGAGCCATTAGATTCATCAAATTCCACATCATATGTTTCTTCAACCAAGCCGGTGGCATGATTAAATACTCTATATGCTTTGGACTTTATTGAGTAACCAACAAGAAAACCAATATCACAACGTCTTTGGAACTTCCCTAGGTGTTGCCGCTTCTTGTAGATGTAGCATTTACAACCAAACACCCTCAAGGAGACGTCAGGCTTCTTCCCATTGAGTAACTCATAAGGTGTCTTGCCAAGGAACTTTTGAAGGAATAGACGGTTTGATGTATAGCATGCAGTGTTGATTGCTTCCACCCATAAAGCTTCGGGGGTGTTGTACTCATCTAACATTGTCCTTGCAAGAGTGATCAAAGTCTGGTTCTTCCTCTCAACTACACCATTTTATTGAGGAGTATAAGTTGCGGAGACTTCATGCTTGATCCCAACTTCATCATAATAAGCTTCAATGTTTGTGTTGTCAAATTCTTTTTCATTGTCACTTCTTATCTTCTTGAGCTTCACTTCAAATTCATTTTGAGCTCTCTTGGCAAACTTCTTGAAGCAAGATGCAACTTCGGATTTGTCATGAAGGAAGAATACCCATGTATACCTTGAATAGTCATCAACAATCACAAGACAATAGAGATTCCCTCCCAAACTCTTGTATGTTGTTGGTCCAAATAAATCCATGTATAGGAGTTCTAGCACTCTTGTGGTTGACATGAAAGCTTTTGTTGGATGGGTATTTGCAACTTGCTTGCCAGCTTGACATGCACTACAAAGCTTGTCCTTCTCAAACTTCACATCCTTCAACCCTCTCACCAAATCATTCTTCATTAGCTTCTTGAGTGAACTCATACCAACATGAGCAAGTCTTCTATGCCATAGCCACCTAAGTGTTGTTTTGGTGAATAGGCAAGTCTTCAAATTTGCATCTTCGGAGGTGAAGTCCACTAGATATAAGTTGTATCTAAATCCATTGAATATCACTTGATTATCATCTACCTTGGATACAACAACCTCTTTCTCGGTGAACAAGCATTAGAAGCCAAGATTACACAATTGTCCAACGAATAGCAAGTTGAAGCTTAATGAAGCAATATAAAGCACATTGGAGATGGAATGATCATTTGATATTGCCACTTTGCCCAATCCTTTAACCTTGCCCTTTGAGTTATCTCCAAATGTTATTTTCTCTTGTCCATCTACCTCTTCATCTAGTGAGGTGAATATACGAGGATCACCGGTCATATGTTGAGTGCAACCATTATCAATAATCCAATGACTTCCACTAGTCTTGTAGTTCACCTACACATAAGAGATTCAAGCTTTAGGAATCCAAACTTGTTGAGGGCCCTTCACCTTCTCAACAAGTGACTTAGCCACCCAAATCTTCTTAGGCCTATTCTTATTAGGGGGTCCTAAGAACACGACTTTCATCTTTCCACTAGAATCCTTGCTAAGCATGTAGTGAGCATTGAAGGCAAAGGGTCTAGCATGCTTGGGCAAGGGTTGTGGCGGTGGAGTTTGGCACTCATGAGCAAAGTGGCCTTCTTGTCCACACTCAAAACATCTCTTTGGCTTTGGCTTTGGCTTTGATTGTTGTTGTTGAACTTGAGCCTTCTTCTTTTCTACACTTGCCACATATCCAATGCCACTTCTATCCATCTTCATGATGGTGTTCATGAGTAGCTCACTTTGGAGGTGCTTGCCTCTAGCAAACTTGCTCAACCCAATCTTGAGATGCTCTTTCTCCAACTTGAGCTTCTTATTTTCTTCCTTTAGAGCATCATCTTTCTACTCTTCTTTGAGCTTCTTGTTTTCTTCTTTGAGCTTCTCATTCTCAATGATCAACTCTTTGTCATGATCAAGAGTTTCTAGCACAATGGTGTTGTGGCTTTTCATCTCTTTAAGATCTTTCATGAGCTTTTCATTTGTATTCTTGAGCTTGACATATTCATCATAGTCATTGCACTCAACCACTTTCTTGCCTTTGCCACTAGATCCTTGCTCAATGCTCTCATCAATCAAATCATCACATGATGTAGCTATATCAATCTTAACAACATGGTTAGTAGCATCATGTGGCTCATTTGGTAAAAATTCTTAAGCAATAACAAGAGTATCATGATTGATCTTAAGAGTTGTATATTCATCTTTTAGCTTGTTGTGGCTAGTGATGAGCTCATTGTGCACCCACTCAAGTTTATCATGTTTATCTTTAAGCTCTTTCTTAGAAGATTTGAGCTCCTTGAGTTTAGATGATATAGCATCATTTGTTTCTCTAAGCTCAACATTAGCCTTTTCCAATGTATCGCATTTTGCTAAGAGTGAATCATTTTTAGCATCAAGCTTTTCATTTTTAGCTCTACTCTTTCTAATGATCTTAGTGTATTTTCTTAGTATTTTGACAAGATCATCATATGAAGGTGAATCATCATCATCGCTACTATCATTGTTATTAGTTACCTTGTGTTCACCCTTGGCCATAAGGCATAGGTGTGTAGAGGATGATGGCGATGGTGGCGGTGAAGATGGAAGATCAATAGCAATGGTGGCCACCTTCTCATTGTCACTATCATCATCGGATGATCCACTAGATGAATCAATGTCTGTGAGCCAATCGCCGATGATGTAGACCTTTCCACTCTTCTTCTTCTTGTGGAAGTCCCTCTTTTTTGCCATCTCTCTTCTTGTATGGCTTGTTCTTCTTCTTCTTCTCATCTTCATCTTTATTACTTGAGTCATCTTTCTTGCCCTTGTTCTTGTTCTTGAACTTGTCTTTCTTGGGCTTGGGGCATTGATGTGCTAGATGACCAAGTTCACCACAATTGAAGCAATCCATTTTGGAGATTGGCTTTCTTCTAGAGCTTGTGAAGAACTTCTTCTTCTTGCCGTTGAACTTGATGCCACTCTTGTTTAGCTTCTTTAGCATCTTGGCGACTTTCTTCACCATGAGGGTAAGATTTTCATCTTCATCTTCTTCATCACTTGAGCTTTCATACTCAAGTTTTGCTTTGCCCTTATCTTGGCTAGCTTTGAATGCTATGTCCTTCTCTTTCTTCTTGGTAGAGGATGAGCCATCTTGTGGCGTGATGTGCATGTACATCTCATGAGCATTGATCTTTTCCAAGATTTGTGTTGGTGTAGTAGTGAAAAGATCACATTGGTATAGCACGGTCACAATATGCCCATATTTGTTAATGGAAAGGACACTCAAGATCTTTCTCACAACGTCAGATGGTGACATTTGAGTAAGTCCAAGCTCATTGACTTCCTCTACAAGAATATTCAAACATGAATACATCTCATTAGCACATTCTTTGGGAAGCATCTTAAATGAATTTAGCTTTTTAATCACAAGATGATAGCGTTCCTCATGCTCACTCTTGGTTCCCTCATAGAGCGCACAAATGTCCGACCATAGTACATGGGTGTCTTTGTGGTTTCTTACGCAGTTGAACACATCTTTGCAAAGGCCTCTAAAGATGGTGTTTCTAGCCTTTGCATTCCACTTTTCATAATTAACCTCATCGCCTTGTAAATGTGTAGCATCCCGGGGTTTTGGGAAGCCTTGTGTGGTATCTCTAAGTATACCAACGTCTAGAGCTTCTAAGTACGCCTCCATGCAGATTTTCTAATATGAAAAGTCATCTCCCTCAAAGATAGGAGGAGGTCCATCCCCGTGAGACATCTTGCTCTAAGTGATTAAGCTTAAAAACATGAGCACGAGGCTCTGATATCAATTGAAAGGATCAAGATACCTAAGAGGGGGGGTGAATTGGGCTAATTCTAAAATTTCTTGTAATAATTAAATCCTACGGTTAGCCCAATTAACCCCTTGTGCCTAGAAAAGTGTTTCTATCAATCTAACGCACAACAGACTTGCAACCTATGTTCCAAACTTACTCTAGCATGGCAATTCTATGAATGTAAAGACAAGTATTGAATTGCTCAAAGTAAATGCTCAAAGTAAATAGAGAGAGAGGAACACGGCGATGTTTTACCGAGGTATCGGAGAGTCGTCACTCCCCACTAGTCCTCATTGGAGCACCCGCACAAGGGTGTAGCTCCCCATTAATCCGCTCAAGGATCAAGTGCTCTCTACGGGTTGATTCTTCAACACTCCATCGCGATGAATCACCCAAAACCGCTCACAACTTGAGTTGGGTCACCCACAAGCTCCGCTGGGTGATCACCAAGCTCCCAATCACCACCAAGCCATCTAGGTGATGGCGATCACCAAGAGTAACAAGCACGAACTCTCATTTGACCACTTGAAGCCTAATGAGAACTGTGGATGCACACTTTGCTACTCTTGATTCACTAATGATGCTACTCTCTTAGATTCTCAAATCTTAATCACCTCACTAGGACCTTGCTCTTCTTGGCACTCACAAATGTGTTTCTCAGCTATTGGAATGAGCAAAAGTGACTCCACACACGAGTGGAGCTTCTATTTATAAGGCAGCCTGAAAAATGAACTATTATGTGCCTCTACGGGATGACCGGACACTCCAGTCATGTTGACCAGACACTCTGGTCAGTTCAACCCGCACACCAGTGTTTAAGTGTTGACCGGACACTGGCAGGGTTCGATCACCACTGACCGGGCATGTCCGGTCACATTAAACCCTCACTGTATGCTTACTGTACTCGACCGGACACTGGATCCTCAGGGTCTGGTCAGTATTGACTGGTCGCGTCCGGTCACATATTTCCTTCTCTAAAACCTTACTAGAGTCGACTGAATGCTGCCACTCAGCGTCCGGTCACTTGACCACTCTAGCATTCGGTCACACTGAATGCAATCTCCTTAATCAAATGTACTGACCGGATCCTGCGGCCAGCGTCCGGTCGCACCGAAGCCAGCGTCCGGTCAGCATTTGACCCTCTATTCACTTCCAACTCTCGAACATATGTGAATGAAGTTTGCTCCAAAGGATCATAGGGCTGTTGTGGAGCTACCTAGTGCTAGTTTTAACAAGTGTGCACCACACCTAACTCACTAGACTCATCTAGGTCAAGCTACCCATCCATACCCCCTTAATAGTATGGCCAAAGGAAAAACAAAGTCCTAAACTACTCTAAGTGTCTCTCCAACTCCAATCGACACTTAGAACTAGTCATCCTTAACCTTATCGTCCATCCTTTGAAAACCAAAACGATTTCCATTGTAGGGGCATGACCACCTCGATTGCCCAATTGATCTCCATTACCATGACCTAACTTAATTGCCTCTGCAAAACACACGTTAGTCATAGTAATCTTGTATTGTCATTAATCACCGAAACCCAACAAGGGACCTAGATGCTTTTAGATGTGCTGGAGGAGACTCGTGGAGGGCGTAGACAGGATCATGTCATCCATGTATAGTAGGAGGTAAGCCGTGGCGCCATGGCGGTGGTACATGAAGAGCAACATGTTTGCCTTGGACTGAACGAAGCCCAGTGTTGTCACATGACTGACGAAACGCTCGAACCACACCCATGGTGCTTGTCAAATGCCATAGAGGGAGCGCAACAGAAGACACACGTCGTCCGGGCGCTGTGGATCAACGAAGCCGATGGGTTGTTGGTTGTACACCTGTTCCTGCAAATTGTTGTGAAGAAAGGCATTTGACACATCAAGCTGGTGAGCTAGCCAGTTGTAGGTGGCGATGAGCATGAGGACGATTCTGATCATGGCCGGCTTGATCACCAGCGAAAATGTCTCACCGAAGTCGATTCCAGGTCATTGATTGAACCCATGGACAACCCATCGAGCTTTGTAGCACTCGAGGGTGCCATCAGGATTCAACTTGTGCCTAAAAACCCATTTTTCGGTGATGATCCAGGCACTGGGTGGACGAGGAACAAGCTTCTAGGTCCTGTTCACCTGTAATGCATGAAATTCTTGTTTCATCACAGCATACCAATTGGGATCCTTGATTGCGCTGTGTATGCTCTTGGGCATCGCTAAGATCATCGATGTAGCCGCCATGGCGTACTTTGGGTTTGATTTGTGAATGCTAGCCCAAGCTCAAGTGACCATGTGGTGACCAGGAGCTGTCGGCGCTACAGTGGTGATGACGGGCGCTGCAGTCATCGTGGACGATGTCAAGCTGGGCGACGTCGTTCGTGTGGATAGCGTAGCAGTGGACAACGTCTAGCTTGGGGATGTAGTCGACGTAGAATGCGCCACGGTGGGTGACGGCGTGCCCTATACTGCGATGGGCGATGTCATGCCAGGAGTCGTCTGTGCGGTGGTCATCGTGGGTGCCTGCACATGGCGCACAGTCCGGGCATGCCGTGGGTGCTGAGGTAGATGTGTCGGCAAAGGCGGTGGACTCAGCTGCCGTGTTGTGTCATTGTCGTGGTGCGCGATCATCTGGTCGTCCCCGGCTGCTAATGACACAGTAGGTGATGGTATAGGCGCTTCATGGAATGGGTAGACAGACTCATCAAAGATCACGTGGCACAAAGTGATCACCCGGCCGGTGGCGAGCTTGAAGCAGCGATAGCCTTTGTGGTTTGCAGGATACCTGATGAAGACGCACTTTGTGGAACACATGACGAGCTTGTGTGGCAACATGGTGATCATGTTGGGGAAGCAGAGGTAGCCAAAGACCCAGAGTTCATCATAGGAGGGCGACACACCAAAGAGCAGGTTGTATGGTGTCATGGTGCTAGTAGCTCGGCATGGACCCCGATTGATCAGGTGCGTCGTCGTGGCCAACGCCTCAGCCCAGAAGGCAAGTGGTGCTGCACTATGGATTAGTAGAGTTCGTATACAATCATTCACAGTGCGTAAAATGCATTCAGCCTTCCTATTTTGCTATGAAGTATACGGACATGAGAGGCATAGGTGAATGCCAAGGGAGGAGAAAAGGAGATGCGAGGCCGTGGAGTCATATTCACGACCATTGTCTGTTTGAAATGCAACAATAGGTAAACAGAATTGAGTGTGTATGCATAAAATGAAAGCACGGATAGTGGGAAGAACGTCAGACTTGTTTTTGAGTGGAACTATCCACAAGTAGTGACTGTAATCATCTAAGAAAATGACATAGTATTTATATCCAGAATGACTCAAAACAGGAGATGTCCAAACGTCGGAATGGATTAATTGAAAAGGGAAAAAGCTTTGTGATGTAGATTCAGCAAAGGGAAGATGAACATGTTTCCCAAGCTAGCATGTAGAACAAGAGTGAGCATCAAACTTATTACAATGCAATGGAAAAGAACTCAAAATCTGATCGGTGATGGGGTGTCCGGGGTGTCCCAGCCATTGATGCCACAAGGGAGTTGTTGATGATGCGGTGAATGCTTGATGTTGGGGAAGACGGAGGGGATAGAGGTCGCCACCGCTCTCACATTGGAGCATCTCTGCCCTGGAAGGAAGAGCCTTGATAGAAAAACCAGAGGGGTCAAACTCGATTGAAACATTGTTATCACGAGTTAAGCGGCGCACATTGATCAAATTTTTGATGAGATGAGGGGAAACAAGAACATCATTTAAGTGTAGAGGAGAGGTGGCAGTAGGAATGATGGCGTGCGCTTGGTGTTTGACAGGTAACCGCACACCATTACCTACTGTGATGTATGAAGATGATGGTCGAAGAGAGGAGGATGGAAAATTACTAGGGGATGACGACATGTGGGAGGACGCGCCGGTGTCGAAGTATCACTCTAACGCATTCAGTGGGTGGTGTGGGATGCCGGCGTTTGGAAGGGCGGCGTAGATGGCGCTGGGGTTGAATGTGCTACTGGGTGGAGCCGCGGTCATGTGTGTCGCCGTCATTGCCTGTTGAGGAAGGAATGGTGGACGAGGGCCCAGAACGCCTGCTCCTGGGGTGCGGAAGGGCATGGTCCAGGCTTGCACCATGCCTTGCCAAGGGTTGTAGCCCGTGGCCCATGGAGCGGACTGTGTGTTGGGGTTGTTGGAGTTCCCGGAGCGTGGCGCGCCGCCGTTGCCGCGCCCACGCCCACGCCGTCGGTCCTAACGGTTGTTGGAACGGCCATTGCCGCTGTTGTTGGAGCGGCCGTTGTTGGTGGAGGAGGAGGATCTATCCTTGTGGCCGCCGGACGCCGGGTTGGAGGAGGCGTTACTGATGTCGCCATGAGTCGCAGCAAGTGCCTGGCTAGACTCTGCGTTGGCGTCGTGTTCTGCACTGAGCTCCTCGAGGATGAGGAAGGAGTGTGCGGTCTGGAAGGTGTGCGGCGGGTACTTCGATGTGATCATTGGCTTGACATAGCAGTACTAGGGATTGAGGCCACGGAGAAGATTGAGCACCTGGCTTGGCTCAGAGACAGGATGGCTGATGTCATGGAGTTGGTCGGCGATCCACTTAAGCTTGGTGCAGTAGGCATTGATGGACATGTCCCCTTGCTGTAGGGAACGTAGTTCGGTTTCTAGGTAGACGGCGCGCTGCATCTTGTTGTCCTAGAACAGCCCCTCGACGGCGTGCCATAGTGAGAATGTGTCGTGGCGATCGCGGCGAACGATGTCGAACACGCCTTTGGAGACGGTGGCGAGGATCTAGTTGACGACATAGTGATCCACCCTGCGCCACTCGCCATCATGGTCATCATTAGGGGTGGTGGAGTAGATGTGGCTCTCGAGCCCAAACTTGCCGAGAGTGGAGTCGAAGAAGTGCCGCCATTGGCCGTAATTTCCTTGTCCATGTCGAGGATGACAGAGACGTGATGGCGGATCGAGATCCCTTGGATGGCGGCGGACGAAGCAGGCACGACGGAGAAGCCCCCATCGGATGATGAGGAGTCAGAGACGCCGGATTGGTTGGAGGCAGGCGCCATCGGAGCAGCGGAAGAAGAAGATGTGGCTGAGGGATTCTAGAGAGAGACCGTGGACAATGATACCATGAAAGAGTATGTGGATCAACTAGACGAGTTGCATTGATCTTGTGTGTGTACATATATATAGTATACAATCGGTGGTCGTGGCCACTCTAGCGCATGCGCGAGCGGGCTTAGCGCAGGAGCGTGGGCGCCGCGGTGACCGGGCACGCATGCGGAGCACGCTCCGCCGATCTTGACGCGGCAAGTGCGGCACAGGCGTTACAAGGCATGCATGCTAAAGATAGGCGGGCTCTAGCCGTTGTTGAGGCTGGTCCGCTGACATTTTCTTTTCCATTTGTTCACGGGATGGATGCTAGTCGGTGCTGGTGGATAGGATGCCCCTCAACCTCAAGAGGGTGGTTTTTTATAGCTCACAGGAGAGGTCAGTACATGTTTAAATTTCTATAAAACTTCTAATGTGTGTATTGTTATTACTATGTAATCTTGGATTATTGTTCCTGTTTTTTGCCATTTGGTGTTAGGAGTTTGCTGTCCAACATGAGCAGGTGATCAATTCTAGAGCTAGTGCCGAGCTAATCGTGTCCCCAAATATTCAATCTGATTCTCGTTCTTTGGGCTTTCACCCCGCTGCATCGCCGAGTGTGAGTGTCATGCCCAATTCCCCCGCTTCTTTGATTTCTTTCGAAAAGAGGAGCTGATGGGCGATGGCCATAAAGATACAAGTGCTGAATGAGTAGGGGGATGGTCAGTGGACACATCACTCATCCATGTTTTTATGCCCCCGGTAAGAGCAAGGCTAATAATAGCAGGCCTGCTGTAAGAATCCTTGCAACCTTCTCTTAACCGACCCATATAGTAATTAGCTCTTCACTATTAATATATGATCAACTTATCTCTCTCATAAAGTTTATCGGTTCTTGTGTGTAAGTCGGTTGTAACCTTACAACCTGCTTCTCTTCTCTCTCCTCTCCTCGCTCCTCCACTTTAGCATTTAGCCGGCTTATTATACTTGCTCTAATTTTGCGTTCACATGTTGTGTCTCCTTCATTGGCTCTGCCTTCCTTTGTGCTGCACCAAGCTTTAATTTCCTTTCCTCTTCTGAATGAGCTATATATGCTGCCGCACCAAGCTTTAATTTCCTTTCCTCTTGTGAATGAGCTGGTTTCAAATTTGTAAGAGAGAAATCAAATTATTATAAATATTAATTATGAAAAATTGTCCGTGAGACGGTATGATGGGGGAGAGACAGATAGTGATGTAAACCCCACTTTCCTATTGTTCCTAACCAGTAACCAATGGGCTATTAATGAATATTGTTTTTCTCTGGCAGAATTCACATGGATGTCTTAGAGCCTGCTTTCATTTGTGGGTGTCCTGTTGTGCTTTTTGATGAAATTGAGTTAGAGAAGATGGTCACTACTGACTAGTAAAGCTAGGCTTCACACCGAGTCAGTCACGCCAGACCGGCTCCTTGATCTTTCACATGGTACGATGGAGAGCAACAGTTTATCTATAATTTTCCTTTCAGGTCAAGGCCTTATGGATATATCATCAACAGTTGGTACACCAAGGATCAGCTCATAGAACTTTATGTTCACAAATCACAAGTGTGAGATATACAGGTTGCATCATAAGTTGACATACAACAACAGCATAGACAAGCAATAATCTCACGGATTTGCATGCTAAGGAGCATTTTTCATTTGCATGGATCATCTATTAATAACGGTGAAACTAACTTCACGCTAGATCCAAATTAAAAACTCTTTTGAGTACTATGGATTTTTTCCGTGTTACGTTTCTATCAGGATTGAGGTTTGGTGCAAGCACACCGTTGCACATCCCTACAGAGACCGGTGAAAGAAAATCCCTAAAAACTTAAAAACACAAGAATCACTAGATAGATGGACTTTAGTCCCGGTTGAGAATATGCCTTAGTCCTGGTTTTTCAAACTACGAATCCAGGACTAAATGGGTTTTTCAAACTACGAATCCAGGACTAAAGGGAAGGGGACTAAAGGGCATGACTCTTTAGTCCTGGTTACTCCGAGGATAAAAAAAATGTCTCCCACCTCTATGCCTCGCATGAGATTCGAACCTAGGACCTCATATATTGCCTTGCGCATACCTTTTCACCCCACCTACACAGCACATGTGACTTTGGATGGGATGGTTTCCTTTTGAACTAACTTGTCGGAGGACTTTTAGTCCAGGTTGGTGTTGCCAACCGGGACTAATGTAGACCTTTTAGTCCGGGTTGGTATTACAAACCAGAACTAAAGGTCATTTGACACCCAAGAAACTTGGACCCGGGAGTAATGCGCACACTAGTGCCGGGTCTAATTCTAATTGAGACTAATGTGCTGAACTGAAAGTCCTTTCTCTACTAGTGAATGATAGTTCAATTTGCATATAATTTAAGAGTAACAATAGCCATTCAATTGGTAGGTCTTACGGGGTGTCTAAAACATGTTAGGGTTTGCATTTTACGATTGCGGCAATTGTTTCTTACCTTTTGGCCTTGGTACACGGAGCAAGTGTCAACTCCCAAGCAAGCACGTTCGCTAACAACCATTCTTAAGTTTCACGATTTCAAGCACAATCCGTTTATTCTTCTCGTAGTCATTGCAAAAATAACTTTAAATAAAAAAAACATCCCTAGCAAAAAGAAGCTTGCTCACATGAGCTTGGTGCTAAACTTTGTACATCCTGATGCTAAATGGATATTGTTCTGATTCACAGGGTAGATACTAATGGTCTCCGTTCAGCAGCAAGGCAACCTTCTCTCCTAGACATACCAGCAGTGACCAAAATAAATTATTGTGTCATCCTAAACTGAACTCCAAAACAAGGACACATTTTATTCTGCCATAACATAAGAAACCTTGCTATCCTCTTTTTCAAGGCCATTCAGTAAACTTCCTCTTTTTCATAGATTTCTTGGTCACAATCCATCTGTTCCATGGAGATATTTTACCACAAATAAAGCTGACAACTGTAGCAAGAGGTGAGCACTATTAGTGGTACAACAAAATTGCAAAAATCACAAATCTATGCTACTTTTAGATCTTTTGTTTTTGTTTAAATTGGCATTATTCAACAAGAAAAAAAATCAAAATTTTTGACCATACCCTTTTGCAAAAAATCATCAGAAAGCTCACAATCTGACCCAAGTGGAGTGGTCAAAGCTTCCTTGGTCGGTGAATTAAAAGTTTGGTTCTCCACGGTTGCATTGACGAATACCCACAAGTGCCTCTTCACTTCATGTTCTTCGATGGTGAAATCCTTCATGCACAGCTGCACTACACCGACGGCAATCTGGTTTGACACATAATCTACATGTGGTTGCAAATTTGTTTACGAAGCTGACCTGCAACACAAAAAAACAGTGTAAGATGCAACTGTAAACACATAAGACACTACGGCCTTGTTTTAGATATAGTCGGATTTGCATCAACCCATATATGTTGGGATGGATTAAAGTAGAACTTTAACTAAATTTCATCCCAATACACCCTAACACATATGGATCGAGGTGAATCCGAATTCAAACAAGGCCTGCTTGCTCGTAAACCAAACCAGCGTAAGGTTCCTACACTTAAAGTGACGCACACCTCCCACCGATCATTTACCCTCTCGCGGACCCTGAAAGAAAGAAAAGCACAAATGATTAGAAAAACAGTTTGTACGAGGTTTTGACTTGTGAACATAACAACATTCGGAGTGATGTTTGTTTGAAACTATCACAAACCTTGGGAGTCTCTCTTTTCTATCTTCTGAAGCAGTGCGCGTATACGAAGTGACATAAATCCAGAAAACCATTGAACTGCTGAATCATCGTGCCATTGAACACAACCTGTACGGTTGGTCCTAGAATGCCAGCCATGTCAATAGCTCTTTTACTCACAAGGGATATGAAATCATCATCGAGACACGTCAGGTTAAACTTTGCAAGGTCGGGCTTGAATGTGATACGTGTCCAATTAATACCCTACAAGCAAACTGTGACCTGGGGCTGACTTCTTTCCCATGTTCTAAGTGAAAACCTGAAAAAAAAATCAAGAGTTTTTTTCTCGAATACACAAAAGTTTTGTACATCTTTGTATTAAATAGGAGATTGTTTTACACAAACCGCCGTAAGGCGCGCTAAGGAGGCCAAATAATTTTACATTTAAGCATAGCCCCCCTAGTGAGGGATTCAAAGCCAACTACTCGCGTACTAGTAGGGATGAAAACGGATTGGATACGGACGGATATCACCGATATTATATTTGTTTTCATATTTCTGTCTGGATTCGGATTCGAATACGGATAGTGTCAACTATGTCGGATAGGATACGATTGGATATTGACATCATAAATATGCGATTTGAGTATTCGGATACGGATACGGTATCGGATGTTGGATATTCGGACTCGGATACGGACAGATCTCAACCCCTCTAAACGGATTCGGATTCGAATACGGTCGGAAAATATCCATACCATTTTCATCCCTACGTACTAGACAACCTAGGTGGCACGCCCCCTGCATCGATCCTATCCATTGCACGGCGCAACCATACTGCAGGCAAACGTCTAGGCACGCCTTGCGCTGCGTCTCCTCAGCCGAACTGGCCGGTCCGCGTCCGGGAAGAGCTCCCCATTGCTTCTGCGTGCGATGGGTTCAGCTTGTCCACAAAGATGCTGTCATAAGCTTTTGTGGCCGTCGACATTGGTCTGGCCTGCTCATGGAGGAAGCCGAGGCATTTCATAACCAGGATCTCACCACACTTGGATGCCGGCACTCTGGACAACGGCTGCGTCGCGATCCGTTGGCTCCTTGTAGGTAGCTTTGGCGATGGCTGCTCATGTGGCACAACTGGCAATAGCGGCAAAGCGGCGTAGGATGTGTTCTGTGAAACGCTTTAGGGCCCGTTTGGTAAGGTTCCGGCTCCTCCAAATACAGCTCTGGCTTTGGATCTTGTGCTGGAGCAGATTCTCTGGTGGAGCTGTTTTGGGAAACCGTTTGGCTGAACAACTCCTCATGTCTGTTATGAATGGCTAAGATAGGGACAATGTCCAAAATGCCCCTGGCTGAACAACTCCTCGTGTCTGTTATATGCTTGCAAATGTATTTATATTTCAGTGTTTTTAAAATTAAAAAAATACAAATTATTGACAAGCAATAAATAATTAGTGGCTTGTTTATATTGCAAAGTCATGGCCCAACTATTACAGGCATGTTAACAAAAGTGCACATATGTACACCACAATTCTTGGTACAACCAAACACATGCTCATGTAGATCTAGATAGGTAGATTGCCCTTGCAAGGTCATCTCGAAATTTATCCATGTTCCGGTCACTAGATTCTAAAGTTGATGTATCACCAATATTTCTAGTAGGAACATGCTTGCTATAGTGTGAAGGTATAGTGGGCACGTAATCAGGATTACAGTCACATTTACTAAAATGTTTGCCTTGCGCATTGTTTTCACGAATGAAGTTATATAGACACATGGTTGCAACAACAATCATCTTTTGCTTCTCTATTGGGTAGCTCGGCATTTTGAGAAGGATTCTCCACTTCATTTTCCACGCACCAAATGAGCGCTCCACCACATTTCGAATACTTGAATGCAAATTGTTAAACAATTCTTACTCACCACTTGGAGCAGGACCCCTCCTCCATTCTGGCACATGATACATTTGACCCTTATATGGTGCTAAGTATCCAGATCTATTTGGGTATCCGGCATCAACATGATAATATTTCCCTAAGTACAAATGTGGAAATTTGAAGATATTACGAGGTGCATGTAAAATAATTTGAAAACAGTATGAAAAAAAATAAGATCCATCCATGCATACCTTTGGCAGGGTGTGGAAATTTGTCATGATCATTCTTAAGTGCATGAAATAGCACATTAGTGTCATGCATCGACCCTAGCTGCCCAATAGATGCATATGTGAACCGCATGTCAAAAATCAACAATAGCAAGAACATTTTGTGTCGGTTTGCCACTTCGACCAATGTATCTAATAAGGTCATTCGGAGGAGGTGTTGCTGAGATGTGAGTACCATCTAGTGCTCCAATGCAATCTTTAAAATGTGGCATCATCCTTACTGATCCTAGAGTGAATGGTTGAGAAATTAGGATCGATCGACCTGATGTAGTGCTCACACATGGACACCAAACAAACCAACACATCCTCAAATTTTTGACTAATTGTCTCTCTAGAATGCTTGAATATACCATGTAGAGCACTAATGGACATACCATGCCCACAAACTACAAGAAACATAGCAAGTGATTCTATGGAATTCATGTGAAGAGATGATTGGAGACCATATGTACTTACTAACAAGTCATGCAGTAGATAGAACAATGTTGCACTCATTCTGAACATTTTTTCGCTGGCACCTGGAGTGTTCAGCATCTCCATAGTCCATGCAAATCCAGACTATGCGGGAGTTCTAGCTTCATTTTTGTCAACATAAGTCATGTAGTACATGGAAGCAACAAGGGCACTAGCAAATAGATTATTTTGATTGGAACACAATAATACCATAGCTTTTGAAATCCGCTCATAATCATCAGAACCACTGTCATCCATGTCAGAACCAGAAGAACCAGATCTGTACACACAAATAAAAAGGACACTAATGAATATAAGCCGAAATATGCACAAATAAAACATGGTCTTATTACTCAAATCATTACAATTGTACGAAACAAATAAAACATCACAATTTAGTCTAAAATCTAAATAGAAGGATACATGGTCATGCAACATAAATGGAATGCTATCCTCTACTTGGGTACATCATTTCTAGTCATACACTCACGTTTTCTCCTCAACCAATCAAACCTATCCTCTTGAGTCCGCAAAGTCATGAACATCTCTCTCTCTGCCTTCTTGGTTAAAAGTACGGTAGCAATGAAATGCTCATATGTTCTTGGAGCAGCACCACACTCCTCAACTAAGGCCATGACATCCTGTATGGAACATCCAGGGTGTTCCTCCCTCCTTGCAATAGACTCACAAGAAACAATTGTTCTCTCATTCATCTCAACAATTTTACCCATCTGTTCTTGGAACCAATGACCTGTACTTGACTTAGATTTCTTTCCTTTGTTGGTAATTGTCCCTCCGCTTCTCTTTCTTGGCGCACTAGTTAGTGTCACCGCCTCTGGTTCACTATCATCATCGATGTTGTCTTCACCTTCTTCATCAACATTGATGGATGAATTGTCACATGACGGGCTCGCTTGGGAAGGTGGTACACCACTAGAGGCACACTATGCATCATTACCAGTGTTACGAAGATCTTCAAACATAATTTCCAACTTGTCTTCATTCTGGAGGCCTCTGCATCCCTTGATTTCCTAAATTCCAAAAAGAAAATAATTATTGGGTGAATTCCAAAAACAAAAAATTGCAACCCTTGTGATAATGCTTACTTTTGATGTCTACTTCCACCAACTCTCTGGCATGTCAATATTCGTTCTCCCTGCATCCCATCCAATGTCTGTCTGCTTGTTGGTAAGCTTCTTCCAAACAGCATATTCACCTTTCAATTTATCCCATTTATTCTTGAATTGCCTTCTACTGTACTCAAGCCCAGTCCGTTCTTTGAACCTTTGAATTACATTCTTATAGCCGGTCTTACTCAAATGAGTGTTCGCACGGTTTCCTTTCTGAACTTCATCGGCAAAAATGTCACACAATATACTAGTATTCTCATCATCCAAAACGGCGTCGCTGTTGTGTGCAAATTCATGTTCATAAGATGGCGGCAAGCTACGTATTACGACTATGCAAGTATTTTCGTCAAGCAAATCTCAAAGTTCCAGAATATGACTACTACTAAGCATGCATAAATGATCTCTACAAAAGGGATACGACTACTACTACACGATGCAGGTGTATACCTTGAATCAGTGAGATCAACGATGTCAGATGCAGGGGCAGCGGGAATTGGCGGCCTCTGTGCGTGGCTACTTCTAGCACCTCGTCGCCGAGCAGAGGCACCACGACCCTGAGCAGATGATGAGCCACCAATCTCCCCATGAACACCCCCAAGATCTTCGGTTGTCCTCCAATCTAGCCCAAAAGTTGTGGCACATGATGCATAAAAATCCGGCCAATCTCAGCTCCCACTGCCACGAACACCGGTCGACGCACCTGCACATGAAGGCGCAGGCTGGCTTGTTCACCGCCGCTTGGGGTCACGTCGTTGCCTGCGGGCGTGCCAGGCCACACGTCGCCTCCTGCGGATGCGCCTGGCCATGGGCCGCCTCCTGCGCCCGCGCTCGCCCAGGCGCAGCCAACCGGGGGCGCTCCCGGCCATGCGCCGCCGCCCAGCCACGCGCCACCTCCTGGGGCCACGCCCGGCCAAGGGGCGCCGCCCGGACCGTGCCCGGCGGCCAGCCGATGGGGTCGGTGCCCACGGCGTCGCCTGCAGCTCCAGCGAGGAGGGCACGGAAGCCTCCCGCCGCCGCTCCTTCCGTACCCTCCTTGCTGGATCCATCTTCAGCGCCGCCGGATCTATCGGTCTTCAGAACCCCCTCACCATCTTGCCTCTCGGGCTGCCGTGCATCCATGGAGGGAGGACGGAGCTTCTTCTCTCCGCACCGTGTGGCTTCAGCCTGCGAACGAGCAGATAAGGTTGGTTGGGGAGACGATGACAGATGCTGTAATTTGTTGTGAACTTTAGGGGTAAAGAGATACCCTAGCTGCTGGGTCTGACACAGGAGCCGATGTAAGCTGATTTTTTTTTTTTTTTTTTTGCTCCAGTGGACCGCACTGGCATGTGAGAGCGCATAAACCGGAAATCATCCGTGGGAGCCGCTCACTTAAGAGCGTTTGCTTGGTGAAGCCTTAAAACGACTTCACAAGCCGTGTGAGGAGCGGTACCAAACGGGCCTTAGTCTTTCCCCGGTCGAAGTTCCTTGCTTCTCACTGTTGGCCGCCGCCTGGCAGTCCGTGGCGACCGCTTCCTCAGCCGGTCGCGCAGCCTGGGTAGTGTCCGGGCTTGCGCCGCTCCCGTTCTTGGATGCAGGCAATGAGATGGGCTCAACGTCCACACCCTTAACGACCCCGTCAATGTGGGCTGTTTACACAGCCCTGTTTTGCTCTGGGGTTTCCTGGACTTCCGTTGTTGGGCCGATCCCCATCGTTGGGCTGTAGCAGGCAGGCTCCGGCCCTCTCGGTTCCTCCGGCTGGAGCACGGGGAGCGCCTGAGGCCTGGGCGCTGCCTCCAGAAACATGGGATCCGCATCGTGGCCCCTCACGGTGTCGAAGGAGAAGGATCCGAAGCACACAATGAGGCTATCGTCCACGATCTTGGCGCCGGTAGTTTGGGGTTCAGGTGACGTCTGATGCGCCTGCACCGTGATCTCCGGCGGTGTGTTTTGAATTTGCAGTGGGACCGGCGCTCCAGCCTCCTGGCGAGCAGTCTTCGGTCTCCAAACTGCCTTCTGCCTGGGATTTGCGCTCCGCTTCTTTTGTTTTTGACGGCGCGGCTGACGTTGCTGGTGAGTGGTGACGCTGCGGGCCCGCTGCAGCAGCCCCGATTGGAGGCCGCCTGGAGCCGTTGGGGCCTGGTACGGGCGCCGTGTGGCCGCGGCTGCGTCCGCCAACGTGGCCACCGCTGCCGCCATTGCACCCCGGAGCGCCGCCGTACCCGCCGTCGATGACGCCCCTCGAGCATTGGAACCCGTGCAACTGGGGCCCTGCTCCCCGACTGAAGTGTGTGTTGTCCGGGTTACCGTCGTGGCCGCTATCCCTGTCGTCGGAGGGCGGCGTTCCGTCCGGCGAAGGCGGCCTGGACGAGAAGTCTGCGACGGATTTGATGTCGATGAGGACCTTGTAGCCAAGAAGCTTCTTCTCCCTCAGGTACGGCGGCAGCGGCGGTCCGCCGGCGGTGAAGCAGTGCGGCGCCTCGTTCTCCGCTATACCCAGCCAGCATATCAGCGGGATTGTGGACGGATGCGCTGTCCAGGCGGTCACCTTGAACATGGAGAGGTCACTGCCCGTGGCCGTAGCCTCGTCGACGCTCTGTACCCAGCACGACGGTGCGAGGATCTTGGCCGCGGTGTCCTCCCTCCATGCGTGGGGCGGAATCCCCTCCAGCACGAGGTTGACACGGTACAACAACACCGACATGTCCGCATGCGCTAGGCGCGTCCATGGACGCAGCACCAGCGAGGTTGCTCCCAGCGGCAATGGTGTTGCCGCGAGCACTCGATCCTTGACCGCCTGAGACGCACAGATGACAATGAAGTTCTCCGGGTAGAAGTGCCTCAGGACGATCTCATCGGTTTGGACATCCGCCGCGGCAGCGATGGCTTCCCTGGCGGTGTCGATTGGGATGCCGGTCATGCCGCACCGGGTCTGGGCGACGACGGAAAACCGCAGGCTGGCCTCTGCGTTGTCCAGAGCAGCGTCCCATTGGATGTAGCACCAGGACTCCCTGGGGCGGGTGGCGGGTGCCCCTGACGGCGCGTCGCCGGAGGCGGTTGCAGAGCTGTGTCCTGGCGAGTGCGGCGGCGACGGTCCATGTGCGCCCCTCCGTCCGGCGAGCGCCGTGGTGTCGGGCCTCCGCCCGAAATGTTGTCGACGCCGGCGACGTGTCGCGGCCTCTTGCAGTCCCGCGCGAAGTGGCTGAAGCCATGGCATCTGAAGCACCGTCTGGGAAGCCTGCATGTGGCGACGCGATGAGCCGTGGACAGGCAGTTCAGGCAGCGCCCGTCGACCTCGGCAGGAAGCTGACGCGGACCGGTGCCGCGAGCTTCGCCGGCCGCCCCACGGCGCTGCTGAGCCGGTTGCGACGGCTGCGTCGGCTGGTCGGGGCGCTGAGGGAGCACATGCTGCCAGCCATCGGCGTCCGGAGCAGTCGCCCGGCGCCTCGGCCCCAGGCGCTGATGGACGGGAACTCGCTCAGGCGCAGCGACCGGAGCTCGCTGCTGTACGACGCGCTCCACCGCGTTCGCGGCAACCCGCCTCCTCCTGCGACGCCGGCGCTGGCGGCGGCGTTTGGGCACACGCTCTCCGTCAGCTCCCTAGATGGGGGGACCTGCAACGGCAGCGGCGGAGGAGGTGCCCTCCTCACGGACCGAGGTCACCTGGGGCGGAGTGACGGAGATGGCGCGGCGCGCGGCATGGAGGTAGGGGGGCTCCTCGTCGTCAGAGCGGTCACTGACGGAGATCTCATCCCAGCGCATGCTCTTGGTCCTGCCGGCAGAGAAGGGGATGAAAGGGGGCGCGTCAGGGGAGAGGACCTTACCAGAGCCGCCGGCGTGGTTTGGGTTGGTGGCTGCCGTCGCTAGAGTGTCTTGCGGCAGGCTGGGGTTGGGGGAGCAGGTGGGAGAGGGGGGAGCCATCGCTACATCCCCAAACGTCTCTCATACATTGAGACGCAATAAAAAAAAATCAAGAGTTACATTATGCTCTGTATTTAACTAGACAGGCCGAACATGCTCCTCCGACAGAACCATCGTCCACGTCACCCAAAAAACAATCTACCGTTGGATCTCGGGTTTCATGGACCAGATCTGCTCAATCGGGTTCTACCGTGCCCAGCTCTACCTGCTTCATGCTGCTTTTGTTCACCTCCCTATGATTTGGGGTAGCTTCTTCAGAATCCGATTTCTGACCGATCTGGATCCATTGAAACAGATATATATCCGGGCTTCTGGTTCCTCTTCTTCCCACGCTTTTCCCCGCACCGGCTCCCTCCCTGACCCCGACGCCTCTCCTTCCCGTCTTCCGCCACTCCTCCCGCACCACGCCGCCGCAGCTCGCTCCCCCGCCTCCCCTTCCCTGCTCCTCTATTCATCCTTCCTCCCCTTCCCCACTCCTCTATTCATCCTTCCTCTCTTGATCTCGACGCTATCTCTCTCAAGGCCGCAGGCCGAGGGTGCCCACGGCGCTGCGCAAGCTAGGGCGGGCCCCGCGCTGGCGGCAGGTGCGGGCGGGGCGGACCCTGGCGCAGTGCAGGGCGAGCGCCCCCCTGGCGCCCGACGTGGAGGCCGTCGGCGCGGGCTGGGTCCAGGCGCGGAGGCTGCTGGCGGCGCACCGGCACGACCAAACCTCACGTGACGGCTTCAGGCGCGAGAGCTCCAGGTGAAGCCGCTCTCTCTTGCTCCTCCTCTCCTTGGCTTGCTAAAAAACCCTATCTATTTTTTCTACAAACCCTACCTATCTTTGCTACAGGAAACCCTAGCTCCCGGTTCCGCTCAGCTTACAAGGAATGAAGCTACGAAGTGTCGACGCAATGATTTGAGCAACTATCAGGAGGTACGCAGTTCCCTTGGACATATTTTATTTATACAGGTTCTCTATTCATTTTGTTTCAATTCCACATTTAGTTTAGTATTTAGCCAGCCAACCTGTATTTATTTATTTTTTACCAAATTTATACTAAAATGTTCCAGGTGCTCAGTCCTTTTCCGAGACAACATTCAAAGACCACACTATTCATTAAAAAAAGTCCATGGTTAAGGGGTTTACGGTTAGTATAAAATATTTTTTACCATTATGCATTGATATTTGTAGATGTATTTAATACAAGATAATAGGACGAAATAATTTTTTTAAAGATACCATGAAATTCTAGAGGTTTTCTTCTCTTAACAATGGTTGCTATATTGAGTACTACCTACTTCTATTGACCAGCTACGCCCAAATACTCTACTACTATGGCTTGGCTGTAGACTGCCTCTTATTTCACATAAGGCCCTTTATATAGAGTGTTCCTTTACTTGGTGGCGCTGCCTACAACCCAAAAATATCTTAGGGCAAACAGATTACATGTTGCGCCTTTCTAATTTATGTACGTCAACATATATTTTGTTGCCTTCAGTTTATGATGGAAAAGTATTTTGTCCTATGTGTTTTCATTATTTTCCTTTCTTTTCTAGATAAGGCATTCAGCTTACACTTATATGGTACCAACCATGTCCTATGTGTTTTCATTAAATACTATCTAGCTTGCCTACTCGCTAGGGATACGAGGTAGACATGCTTCTTCATGTCAATTTACTTCCAATAGTGAATCTCGGTCTTCGACGGTTTGAGCTAACTTTGTTTCTTTTGTTGTCCTTTTGATTTAGAGTTCTTGGTTAGCCTTGAAGAAATATGGAGCAGTGTTTTTGCTGCCTGCTTCGGAATAGGAACCACGTAGAAGTTCTGGCATCAGGGCTGCCTCTTCAACAACAATGTGAAGTTTTGTATGCCTTGATATAGACCTACACCAATGAAAGTAGACCAACTCAACTAAGCTTATGGATTTCTCTCTCGTATGTGTTAGCACTCTTATGACCATGATATTTTATTTAGTTGCACATGATATATCATATTGATCCCTAATTCCATTAGTCTTTCTATCCGTAATTTTACCTAGCCTAATAGTTCCTTTTGTTTTTTATGGCCAACAAATGCGACTGGGAAGAGTATAATTGGAGTGCTTCAGTTCACATTTAGCAAACAAGGTAACCTCCAATTCATATTGCTCCTCTATTTCATGTAGTATCTCAGTTGAGTTGTTTGGGTATTAAAAAATAGAAACTCAATAAATATTTTTCCTTATAAATTTCCTATCATTTTACCATGTCTAAACTTTGACGCTCATGTTTCTCACATCCCTCAACCAAGGCAGCAAATTGGCGAGGGGAACTACAGCTATGATTCAAGCAGTGCCATGAATGCAACCCTTCTGAATCCAGGTCTCTGTCTGATGCCCCCTAGCTACTTTCCCCTCCATCTCCCTTTCCTGTGTTTCTGTGATTAGAAAAAGAGAGGATTCAAGAGTTCTCATGGAAAAATTTATGAATAAAATGGGTTACTGATTACACGAATTGATGGCTTCCATTCCAAAGCTCAATCAGTTAGCTATTTTTTTTTCTCAAAACAACGCAGAAAAGCTCTGTATCATTTCGTTAAGAAGAATCCATTAGCTCTTGAATTGAAACCAATTTATTTAGTCAGATTTGGGGGGCACGCAACTGTTTATATGGCCATGCATTTTTCCTCACAAAATTCAGAGTTAAAGTTTCTTGATATGCAATGTTCCAAAAAGAATAATTATTCCTGTCATTTGGCTTTAGCTTCCCATGGGCAAGTAATACTTATGGTAATGACCAACCTCAACTACTACAAAGATATTGAGTTAGGGATATCCTATGAGCCACATTTGTTCCGTACATCAATATTGTATTTTATTGACCGCCTAATTTTACATATGTGCTCTCATCAGTCAAGTTATTAGCAGTACCATGCGAAATTTTATCGTATCTGATTTATTGGTACCAACCAAGAGCCAATTCGGCATTAGATTTTCTGTACTTCAAATTCGACATTTTGTTTCCCTAAATGTCATAATGAAAGGTCAGATGTATGTCATGGTCAGCTTAGTTATGGAGAGAGTATTGGCTCAGCTATGTCAATTATCCTTATATGAGCTTCTATGAATTTTTTTACTAACTTGCCCAACCATTTAAAGGACTGATCATCTACACACCTATTCGATTTGTAGTGAGAGCCAACAGACCAGGGCAATGTGCACGGATGTGGCTTCCATCTATTCTGATTGGTAATTGAATTGTCAGGTACGGTTGAATTACTTCTGCATATCTGTCTTTACAGTGATTTACTATAGCTTTCAGTTTGATCCAACGAAATTGGCCAAACCTACTGTATTGGTGGTGTCTGAATATTGGTTCATCCTGTTGGTGTGTCGAACCTAATATTTTTGAGTGATCCACAAATTCTTTGTATGATGTGTAGATTACTATTGCATATGCTACGCTCTTTTGAGAATATATGGTTCTATTTTGCCAACTTCATATTCTACTATGGGCTAGAGCAAATTTATGCATGCTTACATTCTTCTAAAGAGTAATTTGTTTTCTATTAATTAATAGTAAATGTCAGAGACACAGTCGATACCTCAGCGACCATCTAATTCCGAATTATATCCATTGCTGGAATTATTCAGCGAAAATTCCTTAAACAAATTTCAGCCTCTGGTGCTTTGCATGCTCCTATTTTGTCATAGGAAGTCAGCAGTTACCTCACATTGCTAATTTCTAATTCCAAAACCTGTCTACCAGTTTGATTCTTAGTTCGATATCCATAGGTAACCTTACTTTGTAGTTATGCTAAAACTATGCTTTCTTGGACAAAAAGGGATGGCCACAATTAACTGATACAAATTCTTTCCCTATTTTTTTCTTGATTGATTATGTTCCTGCAGGGAGTGGTGCCACAGAACAAGATGGCATGGCCGCTTCATTTTTTTGCCAGACGCGTAAGGTTACATTTTGCAACTCAAAGGCACCTGCCTTTGCCTTGCTGTCTCAGGTTCTCTTTTGCAACTCAAAGACACCTGCCATTGCCTTACCATCTCAGGTTCTCTGTACATAGCAAAAAGTCAGCCTATTTAGAACCTTCGTCGTGGACTTGGTGTTTGTATATTAATATCACTGCTTCAAGTATACTTACTGCTCTATTCTGTAATGTTAGTAAATAACATTCTCCTCTTTAGCTTCTTCGGTCAAAAAAAATGTACCATAGATATTAACAATCGACAAATCAAACATTAGGAGTAGCACATATTGGAGCCTTGAAACAAATGGTTTGTCATTGATCAATATCTGCTGGATCCCACTTCAGATTTACCTGTGTATACTTTTCCTAGGCTTCTTCTATCCTTTTGTGCGCTTATCCAAGGGAGTACTAATGAAGGTTGCCATGAACTGATCCCAAAAAGGCTGAAGAAGAGGTGACCACCATGATCTCCATTGTCATGAACTAATCCCAAAAAGGCTGAAGTAGAGGAGACCACCATGATCTCCATAACCATAAATGTAAGCGACATATGCTTGTGTAGCTTATTGAACATATTCTGAGGACCTTGTGTATGCCAAGGATAGTCTATTATTCTAGAGATTCTTCTATGTACGTCAGCGCTTTTCTTCATTGTATTGCTATGCTGTGTCAAGGATGAGTAAAGGACCCAATACTTTTTTTCCTAGGTCTTCGATTCATGATATTACTAAATCCATGAACCATTTTAGTTTCATACCTGTATTGCGCAATTAAACATTTACACTTCAGTCCTATATTGATCCATCTCTCAACCCATAGCGTGTTGTCGTTATTCTTGGACAATAGAAATAGTCAACAGGTAACATTCTGTATGCTCATTGCATAACCAAAAAAACTACATAGACAGGTTATGCTTTCCTATTGCAATTATTATTGTTCTTTATTTTTTCTTGTGCTCATGTTTATAGACTTCTCAATTTCCTTTGGTTGTGCACATGTCAACTTGGTCAGCTATCTATTAATTGCAATGGACCTGCCATCATTCCTTTCAGGTTAGAACCAGCTTGATTAAAAGTGGATGCAAAACTGCTTAGAGAGTAATTGATGAATTCATAAGAGCAATAGGCTTTGACCTCGTCGGGGGACAAATCTTGGTCCTGCATTGGACAAAACACAGGTTAAAAGAAGGATCTGCCAATTAACATTGGTACCTTCTCCTTCTAATTGTTTTTGGTGTTTGGTGTTTGAAAAGGTTCAAAAGTCAAAGAAGTGCAGTGTTTTCTGCAAGTTGTTTACTCAAATTTCGTTTTGATTACTTGAGGTTGGTGAAGAGTATCCCTAGAGAAGAGATATATGGGGTTTGATGAACTTTTTGCCTATTTGTTTCAGTATTTGTAGAAAGAAAGCTTACAAATACAACAATGTAGCACATAAAAATGGACCCAGGGCCAATAAATAGTTCCAAACATACAATTTTAGTGTTCTTCCAAATTAGCTCTGGCAAAAAATTACCGCATACATCCAACATGATCTAGAATGTCAAACCTCACTTCCATACATCCAAAGCACCAATTCAGAATACTCAATGTTATAATGCCTTGAAAAGAACAAATAGCTGACATTTTTTTGCACTTTTATATTTTCCCTCTATTTATTTTCTGTGACTCTCATTATGTTATTTACCATAAACATGTCTATTGTTTGCTAAAACTAGTTACATTTTTAACATATCTGATGGGCACGCAGCATATTTTTGCAACGAGCTATTCTAGCTTCTCCTGGTACAGTCTCATTATCTCCAGTCCTCTTTTCTAGGGGAGTCAGAATGTGATGCAGAGAATAAAACTCGATCAGTTCATATGAATAGCAATTATTCGTGTTGTATTTTTGTCAATAGTTAATTTTCATTATTGGTGGCATCTGATTGTTAAGAGACATTTGCAAGTTCTCTGTTATTTTTCTTATTCTTAAATGTTGGTATTAGTGAGAATGTAATTTCAGCAATTAATCCATACGAAGACTTTGACCAACTAAAAGTTACTATACTCGATAGTGATTATTATCCTCTGCATATTTGTTTCTATTATGTACAGAAACTCAGAAGAAGCTATATGTAATGCTTGGAAAGGATCTCTCTTCAGACAATTCTACCAACTGATAGGTAATTTCCTTTATGGTCATCGCATAAGATTGTTGCGTATAAGTTGCATTGCATCAGCAGGTTATGATAAAAAAATATTATCACCTGTTGGAGTCTAATATGATTATTACCCCAATGCTTAGACCTGTGCTCTATCACAAACTAACAGATTTATGCAATCTGTGAGTGCACAATATATCATTTGACAACGTGCTTTCATTTTCCCTGTCAAAGACTACGAAAACTCTAATTCTATTCAAATGCTAAAGAAGTGAATCATCGTTGCCTGGATCGCTTGGATCACTCGGCCTCAAGGTGTAAGCCTGCGAAGGTAAAATACATGCTTCACATCTATTTTTTAGTTAGTGCCCTTTATTTTAGATCGTCGCTCAAATCTGAAATTGGTTATTTAGAGACTTCCATGCAACCTATCACACTAAAAAAATATGCTACGTATTCTTCTTTGAATTCTTTCAGTCAACCACCAACCAGGTTTCACAAAATGATTTAGCCTGCTGATGATGCTCTTTTTTTTAAACTAACCATAGTGGAATGCTAGATTAAAATGATGAGGCTTCCAATTTTGGTCTCTGCTCAAGTAGCACAATTCATGTAGACATAGCCCAAACATTTTCGTATGTATATCATACCTGTCATTGTTGGCTTTCATAGCCTTAATCTTATTATATCAATAAAGAACGTTCTGAATAAGGAAGGTTCTTTGCGCTATAAGAAAAATAACTTTTCCTTTTTAACAAAAGAAACATCCATCCTAACATTTTTATGTACCCCATCCAAATGAGTCTTCACAATTTTGTCTTTGCGCCTAAGGCAAAGTCTAATATTTTTAGGCTAGGTTCAAAAAGATTTGTTGAAGCGGCTTCCTAGCGAAGTTGCTTCTCATCCTGCTTCTCATCTTAACTACTAAGACAGATATTTGTACACACACATGAGTGGGGACCAAAACAATAAAAAAACAGGTCATGAGGGGAGCCAAAACAACAAAAAAACAGGTGACGAGGATAACGACAGCTTAGAGTTGATTCCTACTTAGAGTTGTACACTAATTCTTTTTTTGTAAGATTGACTCTATAGAGAAACATTTGATATCCCTTTCATGCTACAGTTAATGTTCCTATTAGTTCAGGCAAGGTAAATGCTACTATTAGTTTTAGTTAATAAGTTTTGAGTTCATTCTTATTTTTTGCGTTGGGGTGTACCGGTTTCATGGTCATGTTAGCTGCTTCCCGTCTTTTAGGTAAGAAGAACAACAATATTAGTCAAATCCTTTGATTTGGTTGCAACTGGTTTCTTTTCGACACTCTGGTCGCAATTGCTGAGGTGGCCGAAGATCATCTCCGGCGCATACAAGCCTTCCTTCCGGTCGAGCTCCATTGGGATGCCTTCCGATCATAAATGGAGATGCTGCACCGGGCCACGTCGACCTCCACGCGGAGGGAGTCCATGCTTGGGTCGTGCTGCTTGTTGGCGGCGTACACTAGCCTCTCGTCGAAGATCCTGTAGAGGCCTGGTACATATGTGACCGCGCGGGGAACGATGGCACTAGGCTCGTGAACCCAGAGCATCTGTGTGATCTTCTGCACTGAGCCAAGGTAGTCCTCTGGGAGCAGGAGGATGCGCTCCTGTAGAGTCTTACCGCCTTCGACCGCGACGGAGTTGAGCTCGGGGGCGGTGCGACAGGGCATGGTGTGCGCTAGGGTTTGGGAGAGGCGTGAATGGTTGTGATAATCGCGTGAACTGTTCATCACTTCCCTCCTCCACTCAATTTTATCCTCGGTTTCTAGGCCTTCTTCTAGTTTATTGATAGAGCCTTTTACCTGTGTGCCATTAAAAAAGTTTGTAATTACACATAAGCCATTAAAAAGTTGACCGCACACAGGTGCCACTACTCTAAACTTCTTTGCCTTACAAGTTATTCCGTCCTTATTCTGTTTGTTTTTCACCGTTTGGTAGCCCTTACAGGTGGGACCGACCAGTGAAATTGTCCATGTTGCCCTTAGGCGGTGGAGACCATGTTGACTACAATTGACCGCCACCTTAATCCCTCGCTCTTCCCATCTCACTCAAGTCCTCTTTCCCCACACCCTAGCGGCGTCAGCGAGGAGAGAAGAAGACAATCCAGCCCTGCTTGCGGCTGTGGCGTGAAGAGAAGAACCCCCTAATCCTCCCATGCTTGCGGCGTGGAATGGGGTAGTGGAGCAAGGAAGAGGAGGTCTAAAGGAAGAGACTGTGGATCCTCTGGATTGGCGGCACATGGCCGTGAACAAAGGGGCGCACGCGGGCGACCGACCTTCTTGGCTTCCTGACGGGTGAGTGCCATTTTTAGGGTTTTCCCCCGCTTTGATTGCTTGGTCCTTGTGATTGTGGTCAGTTAGGTGTAGTAGTCGTGGTTGATATAGTGCGATTTTAGATAGATAGATAGATAGATATATGTGAACTCGTTGTCGTTCATCTGTAGGATAGACCCTGCTAGTAGCTACAACCTAGAAATTTAGATAATTGCTCGCCATACTCGTGCTCAGTGGTTTAGCTTGAACAAAGTCGTCGGTGCTGATCGTATCAACTTCATAGATCTGGTTGCTGAAGTTGAGAATAAGTATTCTTTAGATTATGGAGATGTTGTGAGATTGTTTTACTTCTACATTGAGGGACAGATGAACATCCAAGTTTGCACTGACCAAGATTTGCTTGACATATTTGCAAAACATAATGCTTCCAAGTGCTGCTTTCTGACTTTTGGTTACCACAGCCTCAGTACTGAGCCTCCTAAAATTCCTCCTTGGGATTTTAGCAGTTCTTGGCGGTCCGTTGAGAACCCCTTCACTATCTTGTCCTAGCATTGCATAACTGTAACACCTCTGGTATTACGAGCTCGTTTAGCACCAAGATTTAAGCCTAAGAAATTTTTTTGAAAACGAGATTCTCGGATTTTGATTTAAAACAAACTTGAAGTGATAAGTGAATCCTGTGTGATTCACTTTTGTGGACTCAAATAATCGCCCAAGTTAAATTACTCAGTGCATAAAGATATTTAGGAATGTCGAACGACAATTCTAGCCAATAGATAGCGAACGGTTTGTTCTATTAGATTAAGCATGAAAAGCAACTTTTATAAATAAAATAAAATCCATTAATAAATAGAACGATATATATATATAGCTTTTGAAGCTAATTTAAATTCGAGCTTTGTTGAAAATCTCCATGTGCCTAGATGTTGCTAATTGTCTAAATTAGTAAACCGATAGAAACATCTATAGGAATATATATATACTCACGTGTTTATTCTGAGAAGCACGCTCAGTTGAAAAGCCTTGGTCTAGTGACATGTTTTTAACTGAAGATTCGTGTTAGTCCCTATGATAAGTTGGTAACGTACCTGCGACAGCTGCCCGTCTGGCCACTTTATAATTTCACGGGATTGGTGTGAAACATGTAATAGATGTGTGATAGCGCAACAACTTAGCATGCTTCATTTACTCCCTTGCTTGCATCGCGTTCGAATTTTTAATGGGAGCACATGGCTCTGTTGTGCCCAAGCCCCACTACTCCCTCTCCTCGTGCTCCTTCTTGTGCACACCGAGGCTGAGCTGCTGTCTGGCTCTGCTTGTCCATGCCAAGCAAGCCAGGTCACCTCCGAGCTACTGTGGCTGCTCCAGCTCTGCACCGGTGAAAGGTCCTTATGGCCAGAGGGGGTGAATAGCCTAATAAAAATTTCTACAACAATACTTAACAAAAGGTTAGACAATTATGAGGCGAAGCAAGTGTTGCGCTAGCCTACTCAAAATGCAAGCCACCTACCACAATTCTAGTTTAGATAGTATTGATTCACACAAGAGGTATGACACTATCCTATGTTAGTGTGCTCTCAAAGGCTAACTAAAGAGCCACACCAACCAAGCAAGCAAGCTCTCACAACTAGTTACACTAAAGAGCTTGTCAACTAGTTTGCGATAATGTAAAGAGAGTGATCAAGATAGTTATACCGCCGTGTAGAGGAGTGAACCAATCAATCACAAGAATGAATAACAATGAAGACCAATCACCTTGGAATCAAAGGATGAACACAATGATTTTTACCGAGGTTTACTTGCTTGTCGGCAAGCTACTCCTCGTTGTGGCGATTCACTCACTTGGAGGTTCACACGCTAATTGGCTTCACACACCAAACCCTCAATAGGGTGCCGCACAACCAACACAAGATGAGGATCACACAAGCCACAAGCAATTCACTAGAGTACCTTTTGGCGCTCCGCCGGGGAAAGGTCAAGAACCCCTCACAATCACCACGATCGGAGCCAGAGACAATCACCACCTCCGCTCGATGATCCTCGCTGCTCCAAGCCATCTAGGTGGTGGCAACCACCAAGAGTAACAAGCGAAATCCGTAGTGAAACACGAACACCAAGTGCCTATAGATGCAATCACTCAAGCAATGCACTTGGATTCACTCCCAATCTCACTATGATGATGAATCAATGATGGAGATGAGTGGGAGGACTTTGGCTAGGCTCACAAGGTTGCTATGTCAATGAAAATGGCTAAGGATGTGAGCCATAGCCGGCCATGGGGCTTAAATAGAAGCCCCCATGAAATAGAGCCGTTGTACCCCTTCACTGGGCACACTGTGCTCTGACCGGACGCTCCGGTCCAACTGACCGGACCCTGGACTCAGCGTTCGGTCCACAGATGGATGCCATGTGTCACTGGCTTCAAACGCTGTTCATCATATTTCAACGGCTACGAAGCTGACCGGACGCTCTGGAAAAACTGACTGAACGCTGGAGCCTCAGCATCTGGTCGAGTACAGTAAGGGTCAAAAACCAGTTTTCCTCAATCGGATGCATCCGGTCCACCTCAACCGAACACAACCCAGCGTCTGGTGATAAACCCTAGCACTGTACTGCTAGTCAGTGTGACTGGACATAGGCAGTCAGCGTCCGGTGCTTTTGGATCCAGCGTCCAGTCACTTGACCGACGCTGGCATCTCCTCCATTTTCTTCACCCTTGCTCAAATGTGCCAACCACTAAGTGTATCACCTTGTGCACATGTGTTAGCATATTTTCACAAACATTTTCAAGGGTGTTAACACTCCACTAGATCCTAAATGCATATGCAATGAGTTAGAGCATCTAATGGCACTTTGATAACCGCATTCCGATACGAGTTTCACCCCTTTCACCAAAACAAAATAGCTTCTACAAATTATACCTTTGCCTTGAGCTTTTTGTTTTTCTCTTTCTTCTTATCAAGTTTAAGTCCTTTATCATCGTCATGCCATCACCATTGTCATGTTATGATCTTCATTAGCTTCTCCACTTGAAGTGTGCTACCTATCTCATGATCACTTGATAAACTAGGTTAGCACTTAGGGTTTCATCAATTCACCAAAACCAAACTAGAGCTTTCAATCTCCCCCTTTTTGGTAATTGATGACAACCCTTATACAAAGATATGAATTAAAATTCAATTGAATCCATGTTGCTTGCCCAAGCATATTTACCATGTGTAAAAGAATATGGACAAGTTTTATGAACCCTAAGTGGTAGCAATTGCTCCCCCTACATATGTGCTAAGAGTTTGGATTGTAGCTTGCACATATGCTTTGATAGGAAATATAGGAGTCAATGTCTACCACATGATGCTAAGGTATAAAAGATGGACCTTTGAAGCGTGATACCAATCGGAGTGCACCAATATACCATCCTTAGCACCATGGTTAGTTCTATATCACTTGGAAACATACTTTGAAAAGATACCACTTGTAAAGACTTGCTTGGAAATGAAAATTATCTAGCGATTTCATTTCATCATTCAATCTTACAACTAACATTCATCACACAAGCATGGATGTGTAAATTGAATACTTGTGCCATGCAAGCAAACATATGAAATGCACATACAAATGCACCATACAAGTTCATGAGCTTGCTTCCCCTACTTGTGTGCTCAAAATTTTAGTTGATTCCTTTCCTTTTTTATATCTCTCCCCCTATGTCATATGTCAAGATATCTTTGTGTTTCTCTCCCTTTATGATATTTCGCACTATTTCTACTACTATCTTTGTTTCTCTCCCCTTTGTCATCAATGACCACAAATGTTCTAAATATAGATAGAATTACTTGTAGGGTCGAGATTATCAATGTCAATCAATGGGGTGAGGATCATTTTCCTAAATTTGGTCTAATCTAGATCATTTGCGAAAGATATTTAACTCGATTTGATCCAAGGACAAGCTTCTTCACACCTCCAAATAAGGGTTATCTTGTACCATGTTGAGTTAAACACTTAGAGCTCATTTTCTAGATTAAACACTAGGTTTACAAGCCCATAAACATGTCATATGCTATCACTAGATCAAATCAAGCATAGAAGCAATAGTGATACCATATAAACATTAAATTCATTTGATTTTCATGAATGAGCCTAATAAAATAGAACCATTTAAAAGGTCCTAATAAGATTGAAAATATGACTAGATGCACTAAACATGTCCTTAGCAAGGATGTATGCCATGTCAATTAATTTTTACCTTAGATTGCTCGAAGGAGAGGCATGTCATATGAGTAGGGAGTGCATCAACACATATTTGAGAAATCCAATATGTTTAACTCATTCCTTAGCTTGCAAAACCTTTTCTCATCCAATGGCTTGGTGAATATATCGGCAAGTTGATCTTCGGTGCCTACACTCTCAATGCAAATGTCTCCTTTTTGTTGGTGATCTCTTATGAAATGATGGTGGACATCAATGTGCTTTGTTCTTGCATGTTGCACCAGATTGTTGGTTAACTTGATTGCACTCTCATTGTCACATAGCAATGGCACTTTCTTGAACTTAATTCCAAAGTCACTCAAAGTGGCCTTCATCCAAAGTACTTGTGCACAACAACTACCGGTGGATATGTATTCGGCTTCGACAGTTGATAATGCAACACTATTTTACTTCTTTGATGACCATGAAACAAGTGATCTTCCCAACAATTGACATGTGTCCGATGTGCTCTTCCTTTCAACCCTACATCTCGCATAATCCGAGTCAGAGTAATCAACTAGCTCAAACTTTGCTCCTTTGGGATACCACAAATCAACATTTGGTGTATGCTTCAAGTACCTCAATATCCTCTTTGTAGCCTTCAAATGACTTTCTCTTGGTGAGGCTTGAAATCTTGCACACATACATACACTAAATATGACATCCGGCCTTGATGCGGTCACATAGAGTAGGCTTCCAATCATAGACCGATACAACTTTTGATCCACCATATTTCCACTTACATCACTATCCAAGTTGCCATTGGTTCCCATTGGTGTGCTAATGACTTTGCTATCAATCATGCCAAACTTGTTGATCATGTCCTTGATGTACTTGCCTTGACTCACAAAAGTACCATTCTTCAATTGCTTGATTTGAAGACTAAGGAAGTAACTCAATTCTCCAATCATGGACATCTCAAACTCATTAGCCATCATCTTCCCAAACTCATCACAAAATTCTTAATTTGTTGATCCAAATATGATATCATCAACATAGATTTGCAACACAAGCAAGTCTTTTCCAATCTTCTTGATGAAAAGAGTGGTGTCAACCTTGCCCATTGTGAACCCTTTAGAGAGTAGGAAATCCCTCAATCTTTCATACCATGCTCTAGGTGCTTGCTTCAAACCATACAAAGCTTTCTTCAACTTGTATACATGGTTGGGCTTCTTATCATCTTCAAAACTGGGAGGTTGCTCAACATATACTTCTTCATTGATGTAACCATTTAGAAATGCACTCTTAACATCCATTTGATAGAGCTTGATGTTGTGGGCACAATCATAGGCTAGCAAGATTCTAATTGCTTCCAATCTAGCAACCGGGGCATATGTTTCTCCAAAGTCAAGACCTTCAACTTGTGTATAGCCTTGTGCTACCAATCTTGCTTTGTTCCTTACTACTATCCCATCTTGATCTTGCTTGTTTCTAAAGACCCATTTGGTTCCAATCACATTATGTCCCTTTGGTCTCTCTACTAATTCTCATACTTGATTTCTTGTGAAGTTATTCAATTCTTCATGCATAGCATTCACCCAATCAACATCCTTCAAAGCTTCATCTATCTTCTTTGGTTCAATGGATGATACAAATGAGAAGTGTTCACAAAATGATGCAAATCTTGATCTTGTTTGCACACCTCTTGAAATATCACCAATGATTGTATCCAAAGGATGATCTCTAGCAACATTGGTTGGTTGAAGGATTGGAAGTTGATTGCTTGCACTTGCTAGGTCATTGGGTTGAGATGATGTACTAGCCACTTGATCTTGATCAATGTCATGAGAGTCACTTGCACTAGCTTGATTTATATCATCTTGCACATTTGAGTTAGAGAGCACTTGCACTTGATCATCTTCATCATCATTTACTTGCCTAGGCCTCAATTCACTAATATCCATGTTCTTCATGGCATTTGAAAGTTAAATGCCTCTAACATCTTCTAAGTTCTCATTCTCTACTTGTGAACCCTTGGTTTCATCGAATTCAACATCATGAACTTCCTCAAAAGTACCACTATCCAAATTCCAAACTCTATATGCTTTGCTTGTAGTGGAGTAACCAAGTAGGAATCCTTCATCACATTTCTTATCAAACTTGCCCAATTTTGTGCCTTTCTTCAAGATATAGCATTTGCAACCAAAGACCCAAAAATATGCAATGTTGGGCTTTCTACCATTCAAGAGCTCATATGGTGTCTTCTCTTTCAATCGGTGACAATAGAGGCGGTTGCTACAATAGCAAGCCATGTTGATAGCTTTGGCCCAAAAAGATTGACTCACATTGTACTCACTAAGCATAGATCTTACCATATCAATGAGTGTTCTATTCTTCCCCTTAATAAGGCCATTTGATTGAGGTGTGTACTTGGCCAAGAATTGATGTCTAATTCCAAATTCATCACATAACTCATCAATTCTAGTGTTCTTGAACTCACTACCATTGTCACTTCTAACTCTCTTGATGGTTGTTTCAAACTCATTGTGAATGCCCTTGACAAATGATTTGAATGTTGCAAATACATCACTTTTGTCCACTAGAAAGAATACCCATGTGTATCTAGTGTAGTCATCCACTATCACAAATCCATATTTGTTACCACCGATACTAGTGTATTGTGTTGGCCTAAACAAATCCATGTGCAATAACTCAAATGCTTTACTAGTGCTCATCATGCTTTTCTTAGGATGGGTGTTTCCAACTTGTTTGCCGGCTTGACAAGAGCTACAAATATTATCCTTTTCAAACACAACATCTTTCAAGCCTTTAACTAAGTCATGCTTAATCAATCTATTCAATTGTTTCATTCCAACATGACCAAGCCTTCTATGCCATAACCAACCCATGCTAGACTTAGTGAACAAGCATGTAGATAATCTAGCTTCACTAGCATTGAAATCAACCAAGTATAGATTCTCATATCTAAAGCCTTTGAAGATCAAGTTAGAGCCATCTACACTTATGATCTCTACATCATCTACCCCAAATATGCATTTGAATCAAAGATCACACAATTGTGCTACGGATAGCAAATTAAAGTTTAAGCTCTCTACTAGCAACACATTGGATATGCTCAAGTCATTGGATATTGCAATCTTACCAAGCCCTTTGACCTTGCCTTTGCCATTGTCACCAAATGTGATACTATCATAACCATCATTGCCATTGGTGTTGATTGAGTTGAACATTCTTGCATCACCGGTCATGTGTTGAGTGCACCCACTATCAAGAACCCAATGCCTTCCTTCAGCTTTGTAATTGACCTACAAAAGAAAATCAATTCCTTTTAGGTATTCAAACTTGCTTAGGTCCTTGAAAGTTAGTAACCAAGCTCTTTGGTACCCAAATGGCTTTCTTCTTTGAGCCCATCCATGGTTTGCCAATGAACTTAGCCTTCACACCATTTGTACCCTTAACAAGCATATAGAAAGAATTAAGCTTAATGGAGGATACATTAGTATTTTTGCTTTTGTTGGTGCATTCATGCTCTTTATGACCAACTTGCTTGCAACTAGTGCAAAACCGATCATTGTTCTTCACAAAACTTGTCTTGTGAGGGGCAAAGGCCGCCTTGCCTTTCTTGGGGGTATAGCCCAATCCCTCTTTGTAGAGAGAAGCTCTTTGGCTATCCAAGGCCATAAGCAAGCGGTCCTCACCACCATAAGCCTTAGCTAAGGTGTGAGTGAGCTTAGTGACCTCCTTCTTGAGGTTTTTATTCTCAACCACTAGTGAGGTATCACAAGTGAGACCATCACTACTAGATGAGGTGGAAGTGGAAGTGCTACAAGAAGGGTTAGTTGGAGGAACAATGATAGGCATAGATAATGATCCATCAATTATATCACAAGTTAAACCTACATTGCAAGTTTCAACATGCTTTTTATTTTACTCATCAAGCGAAGAGGAATGAGCCTTTTCAAGCTTTTTGTGAGCTTTGCCAAGCTTCTCATTGGCTTCCTCTAGCCTCTCATGAGATGCATTAAGCTCATCAAAGGCTTGCTTAAGGGCTTTTAGTTCCTTATGCAAGCTTTTACATTCTCTTCTCTTGATATCAAAGTGTTCTCTAGCATCTTCTGGCATGTCAAATAATTCATCCTTATTAGGTTCATCATCATCACTATCACTATCATTTTCATGTTCATTATCATCAACATGTTCTTCATCACTTTCATCATCACAAGATTGTACCTTAGTGGCCTTAGCCATGAAGCATGATGAAGATTCAAAGAGAGAAGGCTTCTCATTCATGGCAATGCTTGCAAGAACCTTCTTCTTGGTGGTCTTGTGATCATCACTATCATCATCATCATCACTTGAGGAGTCATCACTATCCCAAGTGACTACATATGAACCATCCTTCTTCTTCTTGAAGGCCATCTTGTCCTTCTTTTCTTTCTTTTCCTTCTTTTCCTTCTTGCTCTTCTTGTTGTCATCATCATTATCACTATTGTATGGGTATTGAGCAATAAGATGATCTTTGCTTCCACACTTGAAGCACCTTCTTGACTCTTCTTTGTTCTTGGATGAAGACTTCTTTCTTCTAGCACGGTAGCCCTTCTTCACCATGAACTTGCCAAATCTCTTGACAAATAGAGCCATCTTCTCATCATCATCATCATCCCATGATTCATCTTCTTCACTTGATGTTTCTTGCTTTGCTTTGCCCTTGGATGATGTGGCTTTGAATGCCACGCTCTTTTTCTTTTCATCCTTTTTCTTATCTTTCTTCTCCTTCTTTTCTTCCTTCTCATCATCATCTCTATAGGTATCATCGGCCATTATATCTCCCAATACTTGGTTTGGTGTCATGGTGTCCAAACCGCTTCTCACTAGAATGGTGACCAATGTACCAAATCTTGAAGGCAAGCATCTCAAGAAATTATGGGAGAAGTCCTTGCCCTTCACCTCTTCTCCAAGTGCTTTGAGATCATTGATAAGCAGTTGAAGCCTATGGAATATCTCTGGCACACTCTCATCATCCTTCATCTTAAAGCTTGCAAACTTCTCTTTGAGAATATATGCCTTTGCACCCTTCACGGCTTGAGTGCCCTCAAATGATTCTTCCAACTTCTTCCAAGCCTCATGAGCCATCTCAATATTCTTGATTTGCTCAAATGTTCTTTCATCAATTGCATCATGAATGGCACTTAGAGCAATATTATTATTTTGGAGAAGCACTTCTTCAGCCATGGAGGGATTCTTTGGATCACCAATCTCAATTTTGGTTTCTATCACCTTCCACACCTTTCTATTGATTGACTTGATATGTGTGGTCATCTTTGACTTCCAATTAGGATAATTTGTGCCATCAAATTAGGGTGGCTTCTTGGTGTTGTTGATTTGAGCCATTTTAACACCGAAGGTTGTTAAGCCTCAAATAACGATGACCTCTGCTCTGATACCACTTGAAAGGTCCTTATGGCTAGAGGGGGGGGGGTAAATAGCCTAATAAAAATTTCTACAACAACACTTAACAAAAGGTTAGACAATTATGAGGCAAAACAAGTGTTGCGCTAGCCTACTCAAAATGCAAGCCACCTACCACAATTCTAGTTTAGATAGTGTTGATTCACACAAGAGGTATGACACTATCCTATGTTAGTGTGCTCTCAAAGGCTAACTAAAGAGCCACACCAACTAAGCAAGCAAGCTCTCACATCTAGTTACACTAAAGAGCTTGTCAACTAGTTTGCGATAATGTAAAGAGAGTGATCAAGATAGTTATACCGCCGTGTAGAGGAGTGAACCAATCAATCACATGAATGAATAACAATGAAGACCAATCACCTCAGAATCAAAGGATGAACACAATGATTTTTACCGAGGTTCACTTGCTTGTCGGCAAGCTACTCCTCGTTGTGGCAATTCACTCACTTGGAGGTTCACGCGCTAATTGGCTTCACACGCCAAACCCTCAATAGGGTGCCGCACAACCAACACAAGATGAGGATCACACAAGCCATGAGCAATTCACTAGAGTACCTTTTGACGCTCCATCGGGGAAAGGTCAAGAACCCCTCACAATCACCACGATCGGAGCCGAAGACAATCACCACCTCCGCTCGACGATCCTCGCTGCTCCAAGCCATCTAGGTGGCGGCAACCACCAAGAGTAACAAGCAAAATCCACAGTGAAACACAAACACCAAGTGCATATAGATGCAATCACTCAAGCAATGCACTTGGATTCACTCCCAATCTCACTATGATGATGAATCAATGATGGAGATAAGTGGGAGGACTTTGGCTAGGCTCACAAGGTTGCTATGTCAATGAAAATGGCCAAAGATGTGAGCCATAGCCGGCCATGGGGCTTAAATAGAAGCCCCCATGAAATAGAGCCATTGTACCCCTTCACTAGGCACACTGCGCTTTGACCGGACGCTCTAGTCCAACTGACCGAACCCTGTACTCAGCGTCTGGTCCACAGATGGATGCCACGTGTCACTGGCTTCAAACGCTGTTCGTCAGATTTCAATGGCTACGAAGCTGACCGGATGCTCTGGAAAAACTAACCGGACGCTGGAGCCTCATCGTCCGGTCGAGTACAGTAAGGGTCAAAAACTAGTTTTCCTCGACCGGACACATCCGGTCCACCTCGACCGGACATAGCCCAGCATCCGGTGGTAAACCCTAGCCACTGTACCACTAGTCAGCGCAATCGGACGCAGGCAGTCAGCGTTCGGTGCTTTTGGATCCAGCATCCGGTCACTTGACCGACGCTGGCATCTCCTTTGTTTTCTTCACCCTTGCTCAAATGTGTCAACCACTAAGTGTATCACCTTGTGCACATGTGTTAGCACATTTTTACAAACATTTTCAAGGGTGTTAACACTCCACTAGATCCTAAATGCATATGCAATGAGTTAGAGCATCTAGTGGCACTTTGATAACCGCATTCCGATACGAGTTTCACCCCTCTTAATAGTATGGCTATCAAACATAAACGTGATCACACTCTCTAAGTGTCTTGATCACCAAAACAAAATAGCTCCTATAAATTATACCTTTGCCTTGAGCTTTTTGTTTTTCTCTTTCTTCTTTTCAAGTTTAAGCCCTTGATCATCGCCATGCCATCACCATTGTTATGTTATGATCTTCATTAGCTTCTCCACTTGAAGTGTGCTACCTATCTCATGATCACTTGATAAACTAGGTTAGCACTTAGGGTTTCATTAATTCACCAAAACCAAACTAGAGCTTTCAACCGGCGCCTCTCCTTTTCCTCCCTGCAGCATCATCAATGCCTTGCTCGTCTCTATTTCTCTGATTGTCTACCTCTGCTGGCCCCTTCTCTGATGAATACTGCTGCTGTACTAGATGAGCACCGACGCCGACATCGTTGTGTCCCGCTGCCACCGCTGCTGCCTCGTGCGCTCATTCCCTCTCTTTCTCTTCTATGCCCTATAGTGCTACCATGGCCACACCGTCCATCGCCTGGTCCCTTGTGGGTGAGCGTGAACCCCGCTGTCCCATGTCAGTGCTATAGTCCCACAGCATTGGGCCACGACCGCCACCACCCTCCTAGGGCCACGCCTCCGTGCCATGCCTCGCGCTCACACCCGCCAGTGCTGGCCCTTCCCCTCACGAGCACATGCGCACCCTCCCTTGGCACTGTGCTAGACCTGCTGCTCTGCTCCACGGCATTGCCCCTCCCAGGCGCCTTCTCTGCCTCGGTCCGCGCCATGGCCAGGCGAGCCCGGTCATGGCCATGCGCCCTCCCAGCCACCGTGGTCGTGGCCTTTGCACGCCATGCACATGACTGGCCGCTGCTCGCACTTGCGGCCACTCCCGCCACCCTAGCCATAGTGTCCTCACCGTCATCCGCACCATGACCATCCTCCCTTTCGGTCCAAATTCATCATACGCAAGGTATATCCTTCGAATTACTTGAACCCCTAGCACCGTGAGGAAGTTATAGAGAGCTTCGAAGTGGATCGGAAGCCGTTAGTTCAATAGTGTGCACGTGCATGCCGTTTTTGTCATGGATGCCACGCATAGTCCTTCCATGGCCGAGCCGCCATGGGGCTTCTCTAGTGGTGTTGTTTGCACCCACCGGTGTGGCGCGAACCCGCAAAGCCCCCGCACCACCCCTCCGTCGTAGCCGTGCCCTCCCCGGCAAGTCTTAGCCACCGTTGAATCGTCCCCGCGCATGGTGTTCTGCCTCTAGGGACATACGCGCGTGAATTAGGTGGAAGCCGAGTGGGTAAATGAACTTGTCAGTGGGTGTACGAAATAGTAGTTGAACCTTGTCGTAGTTATAGGGAAATCCTAGGGTCTTTTTGTAAAAGTCATCAACGCACGGGCCGTGCTCTGGCGGGGCCGGCCTGCTGCTGCTCGCGTTCGCGTCGCTTGGGCCATGCCCCCCATCTAGGCTAATCATCCCACGTGGGACGCGCTCATCGTGCCTGGGCCGCTTGCGCCCACGCATGCTTCCGTCCGCCTGGGCCGGGCTGGTGCCGCCTGTGCTGGGCCGCGTGTGCGCTGTGCTCTAGGCTACCACACGCCCATCCATGATGGGCTGCTGGGCCAGTTTAGTTGTCGCCGGTCCTTTTTCATTTTTGAGGTATTTTCTAATTTAATGCTGAAGCAAACTTGTAAAATCAATATAAAATTGTGTACGTGTTCAAAAATGGTGAAACTAGTTTTGTTGAGTTTTTAAAATCATGATCTACCTAATAGTTTATTTTGTTCGCATAGGTTCGATAGGTTTTTAAGGTTACTCTAATTATTTTAACATGCTTAATATTGTTAAAAAGGTAAACTTGTAGGAATTTTCATGATAAATTGGTGATAGTGTTGACTCTAAGAATTTTATAGTAAATTATTAATATTATTAGCTGCTCACCGTAATTTTTGTAGCTCTGGAATAATTAGTTTGCTAGATAGATAATGATGCCCTATTTCGAATAATGATTAAATTGATAGAATGAAATAAAGAAACACCTTGAAATTGTATAACTAAAAGAATTATTGGAAAATAACGCCTTATTCGACAACATGGATACGTAGACCAACATTAGAGCTATGTCATTAGCTTGTGAGGCGTGATCGGATTTCTAAGCATTTTGGCTGTCTTTGATTATTTACATCTTTGCATTGTATCACATTGCATATCATGATTGGTATGTCGATGGATCGTGGAGTCATCTGGAGTATCAGAAAAGATGGTGTCTGGATGATTGTGTCATCAAGACAGAATGGTAACTTCTAATTTAATTTTACCCAGACAAGCCCCGGTGCATAACCCCTATTATTCTGCACTTTAAATTATATTTATGCGTTAAGTTTTTAAGGAGTTGAATGAAACCCACTTGCATATATATATATCTTCACCCTATGAGTCTTACTAGTATGACAAGATCATGTAGATTGCTATGCTATAGGACTTCGGTAGAAGTCGAGTGATTGTCTGTCACTCGCGAGAGATAGAAAATATATTACTGTGTGATTATCACTTGGAAAATATAAATGATGGAAAGGAAAAATGGTGATCGAGCAAGAATATGGTTTGGGTATTGGTGGGTGTAAGAGGCTGTGTCCTACGGCCAACAGGACATAGCTTGGTTACACTGTTTTCCCTATCTATGTCAGTTAAGGACCGGCCGTTGCATAAGACTCTAGGCAAGTCACAAACATATTATCCCGAGCACATACTTGGGTATGGATGCTTGGAAGACTTGTTACTCTATTATCATGGGTTTTGGCTCTTTCAGGACCGACTGTCAGGGTGGTTTTTGGGTTAGGAGGTCTTTGCACCGCACTGAGTCCAGGACTCAGGGGCAGGGGCTTGGAGTCCTAGTTTGGATGGAGACCTAGAACCCATGATAGGAGGGTAGTGGGTTGGTCCTACTTGTGCCTAAGGTAAAAGCAGGGCGTGTGTTTTTGGGGTACCCAGCTGGAGGCGTTGATTCGTGAATCGTCGGGCGATCTGGTACGGCTTGTCGATGGTCTAGCACCATAGTAAGAACTGAAAGATAAAAGATGGAAAAAGGAGATATGATTGCTTACCACCTGCTTGAAAGTAGCACAGGTGCTTACATAGAATGATTAGTTAATAAACTAATGCACTGCTAATAAAAATCGAATATAAGGACGCACGTTTAGTAATGCTTCCTGGAGATACAATAAACCCACAAGCAAGATAGTCTTGCATATTCTTAGAGTCTTTTCTTTTTATCCTATTAGGTAAGTCTTGTTGAGTACAATTGAGTACTCAGAGTTTTATTTCCCCCTATTGTAGGTGACATGTGGATGCTAGAGCTGACCCTTATGTGCGAATTCCTCCTGGTGGGCTTAGAGATGATTTTTTTACGCTGTGATCATAGTTTTTATTTATAACTCACTAAATGTTTTTATAAATAAAAGTTTTATAATCTATTGTCATAAGTTTATATATCGATGTTTCATCATGTCATGAATAGATATTTATTTTCGCTGTAATTCTGATCATATGTTTATATTCTGTTGTTCAATTAAATTGTTCATAACTGTGATAATATGATTATATTCCACTGTTATAACCATAAATATTATACTCTGATGTTGTATTAAAAGTGATGTAAGAAATGGTTAAGAATGATATAAGCTTTATTCTCTCATTTGTGATCCTGATAGAAAAATGTGGGTTTTCGGGTTCTCCCTTGGGGTGTGCTTGATAGAACTGCGTAATTTTGTGTTCTCCCTTGAATACTTAGTGTCTAATGGAAGACGAGCACTCCTAGAAGGCATTAGATTAGACGGTTTTGCCATAATAATCAAGCCATACCCAGAGTGAACTGCAGATGATGAATACCTGGCTAACCCAAACCCATCCAATGAGCATGTGGGTGTTGATGAGGAAGGGTTATGTATAGACCTTGGTCCTCAACATCCACCACCTCCAAAACCTTAGAGTCAAGGTTGTAGCAAACAAAGGGATGGTGAAGGATCTGATGCAGATATATACTGTGAAACAGACAATGATGATGAATCTATGTCTGATGATGATGATAATTATGAAATGAAGGATGTAGATGACATTGTTGAAGATAATGAGCATGATCATATGTCTGATGCTGAGTATGACAAGAAGGACCCTCCTATGATAGTAGACAGTGTGTATAGAGATATGTATGCATTTAAGCTGGCTTTAGCTTCATATGCTATCAAACATGAGTTTCATTATGACATTGAAAATAGTGACACAAGAAGGTACAAAGTTTATTGCTGTGGGAGTACTGAGGGCTGCATGTGGAGAATTCATGCCTCAACCATGAAGGATGATGAATCAATTAAGGTAATCTGTTAGTTTCAAATTTGTATGCTTTTTTATCTGTCAGTTGTTTTTAGATATAAGTATTTTATTTTTATGCTGTTTGCAGGTGAAGAGGAACCCATATCCCCATACCTGTGAAAGCAAAAGGAGGTCTAACGTATATAAAGGGGTTACATAGTTTTGGGTATGTGAACAAGTGATTGACTGGTTGAAAGAAGATGCAACTGTTGGTGCTACTAAACTCCAAAGGAGGCTGAAGTATGAGTACAAAATCTTGATACCGTATAGGAGGGTGTGGAATGATAAGAATCTTGCATTGGATAAACTGTATGGACCCTAGAATAAAAGCTTTGATAACATGTATAGATTCAAGGCCCAACTAGATGAAACATGTCCTGGTTCATTTGTTGTGATTGATCACCACACCATTAACAAGAAAATTAGGTTTAATAGATTTTTTAGCTCTAAAACCATGTGTTGATGGCTTCCTTAGAGGTCGTAGGCCATATTTGGCAGTAGATAGCACTTTCTTGTGTGGAAAGTTTAGGGGCTAGTTGTGCATTGCTTGTACAGTTGATGTGCACAACTGGATGTACCCAGTAGCAATAGGTGTCATTGATTCTAAAACAAATGAAAACTAGGTTTGGTTTATGGAGAGGTTAAAGGAGGTAGCAGGAAGAAATCAAAGAGACATGAGTGTCCAATATGCCATGAGTTAGGACACCACTGGTACACCTGCAAGAATGGGAGTCCAGCAGACACTGCAATAGAGGCTGACAGGTGAACTTCTCTCAGTTACATTTATTCATATATGATATGAATTGCATTAAATAATCTAACATGACTAAAATTTCACCTGTAGGGGTCTGTCAAAGAAGAGATAGAAAAAGCAGCTAAAGCTAATACAGAGACAAGCATTGTTATGGCCACAGGGATGGTGTTCCCTCCCAATGAGGCAGTGGGGAATGCTATACACAAGAAAAGAAAGAGAAAATCCTCTTCTTTATCGTTTGTCTCCAAATCTAAGGGAGCAGCAACAAGTACTTCAGTCTCTACTACTACTCCTTTCTCTAGCAGGTATGCTAATTTTTCATTTCTTTCTAATTTTTTGTAATGCCAACAACCCACACTAAACTTCATGTTTCATGTACCACAAGATCTAGAACTAGATCCAACAAACCAATTCCTATTCAAGTTGTGCACCTTGCTACTTATAATGAAGATGCTATAGTTCACCATGAGCCACAGGAAGCTTCAACTACTATAGTTCATACATCAAGGAGGAAGATTGGATTGAAAAAAAACTTACACCAAGGAAAGATGTGTCTGCCACTCTAGCTAGGGGAACAAGCAGCAAGGCTCTAGCTGACCCTTCTAGCCTAGCTGAAAATACTAGAAGTAAGAAGCAACTGCTGCTAGAATGAATAAAGGTGACTCCACCATGTTGTTTTGATGATGCATTGGTGCTGTACTCCTGGAGAACACCTTGGCTTTTGTGGTATGAAATCATTTGGATGGTATGAAATGCTGATGTAATGGAGTTGTAATATTTTACATGATCAAGACATGTAGTTTATGGTACTTGCTCTGGACAAACTGCTGGTGTTAGATGAAATTGTGGTTTATGGTTTGCATGTTGGTGAATAATCTGAACCATGAGCACTACTTATGTTTGTAATGTATTAAGGTTTGCCTATTGGTGAATGAACAATCTAAGAATTTTATATTTCTGGACTGCATTCATCCATCCATCATTGACCCATTCATTCATTGATTCAAGCATACAAACACAGTGACACACACATACATAGGACCCTACTTCTTCATAATTGCATACAAGGCAAGGAAGATAGCAACAAAGACCAGCTTCTAAATTCATCTGAGCTGCTGCATAGCCCTATTTTGCACTACTCCTCCACCAGCCTGACCACCTTCGTGGATGAGAGCCATTGGAGCGGGAGTAGGGATAGCAGCTGGTGCTGGCACTGCCTGGCCACCTTCCTCAGTGCTGTCTATTTATAGGAGACACCCAGGGAGAGTTTTTGGCGTAAAAGGCCCATTAGATTGGCGCCAAAGCACCATCAGATAGCCTCTTCTTTCTGAGAACATGCTTGTCTTTTCTCCATCTGTTAGCCATAGTTAGCACTGCATTTGAACAGAATGACTTATAAGACAAAGAAGTTTAGAGCAGTGACACCTGTGTGCGATTAATTTTTTAATGACTTATATATAATTACAAACTTTTTTAACGACACGTAGGTAAAAGGCTCTTATTGATACGACCATTGCCGACCTACCTTCAGCCTATTTAGCTGGGGCTAAAACGATCATATACGATCATGGATTATTACTGCTGGCTGGTTTAGTGTGAGAAAAAAATAATATTCTGGCTAGAAATTTATGATCATTTAGGACCCAATGAACAGGCTGCTTGGCGTAGGCCCGCTCGCCTCCCCTTCCCGCCCTTGGCCCATACCGTCACCAGCCTAGCGCAGCATCGCCCCTGCCACTTCGGAACTAGATCCTTTGTAGTCGATGAGGATGACTTTTCTCTACAGTTAGTTAGCCTGTTTGTTTGGTCATAAATGATCATAAATTTCCAGCCAGAACAGTATTTTTCTCCCACACCAAACCAATCAGCAGTAATAATCAGCCGAACAGGCTGAGTGATCTGAAACCATTTAGTAGAATCGGATGGTACATAGTTCCTCCCAGGCACTACACCCCTTCACGCACTGGGCCTCGACCCAACAACGATGTTGCCTAGAGGAGCTATGGGCGAGCTCAAGATGCTCGTCGATCTGCTTTTCGCCCTTTCGCTTCGCTCGAGCTCCGTCGAGCCAATCACTAGCGTCACCGCCGCACAAGATGCTTCGCTCAAGATGCCCGCCGCCGCGGTTCTGCTGAACAAGCTTGTTCTCACCGCGTCTGTCGACGAAATATGGTCGGCAGTCTACCTAGGGGTGTGCCCAAGGTAGTAGATTATCGGCAGACAGATGCTCAAGCAACAAACAAGATGATAACGCAAGACAGACACAAGGTTTTATCTAGGTTCGCCCACCGTAAAGGCGTAATACCTACATCCTGTGTCTGATTGTATTGCTGTATATCAATGAGAGATGTTTTTTAGAGGGGTCTCCTGCCCACCTTATATAGTCTGGGGGGCAGGGTTATAGATCTAAAAACTAATCCTAGCAGTTACAATTGCCATAGGTGGCTGGATAAGGATTTCTATTCTAACCGACCAGGATCTTGCTTGATCTCCAAATCTGTCTTGATTCCTTGCGCGGGATTCCAAACAGGTTGGCTGGGCCACGCATCGTCTTCTAGTGGACCAGATCCCCTGATCCGGGCCAGCCCAAGCCTAGCCATAAGGGTATAGGGGTTAATACCCCCACAGCTAGTCCCCGAGCACCATGTATTATGCTGCGACACGCCGTTTGACCTCCTCTGACTAATGCGATCCGTCTTCATGTCATCTTCAACTGATTGAAACATTGACCAATCGAATGTGCCAGCATTCTAGTCAGAACAGAGAGCAGTAGACCATGATTATAGCCGAAGATTCCGATTGTCTGAAGAATGCATGGTGCTCTTAAAGAAAAAAGAAAAAGATTTCTTTCCTTATCAAGTGTGCCCACTTGTATTTCTGAAAAGAAATGTAAGTGACCCTTGGACAGTAGAAATTCTGGCAATCAGTCAAAGCATAGGGGTCGATAAAATAAACATATTCACCGCAAGGTGAAGTGTGCCCACTTAGTCCCCGAGCCTGGTAGTAGGTGACGTAGGCACGTGGTGCCAAGGTCTAAAAAGAATTTCCACTGAAGTTAAGAATCTAATCGTCGTACAAGCAATACGAGATGCACCGACAGGTGCATCGTACCGATGTAGTCCCCGAGCTTGCTGGAAGGCAAAGTATAAGCCTTGTAGCAATGTCCAAATAAATGTCTCTCGACTGTATGTGAGTACAAATCACATGTAGCTGAGGAGAGCGGTCTCCGAGCAGTGGTTGGAACAGTCCCCGAGCATGGTAGTGGTCGGAGCAGTCCCCGAGCATGGTAGTGATCAGAGCAGTCCTCGAGCATGGTAGTGGTTGGAGCAGTCCCCGAGCATGGTAGTGGTCGGAGCAGTCCTCGAGCACGATAGTGGTCGGAGCAGTCCCTGAGCATAGTAGTGGTCTGGGCAGTCCTCGAGCACGATAGTGGTCTGGACCATCCCTGAGCACGAGACGTGTGATGAAGAACCAAATGCCACTTGTACTATTATTTGGTATATTTATTTTATCTTCTTACTCTGTCAAGTCCAATCTGACATGTCTGGTCAAAATAGTAGACGGGTATAGCACGTCATAATGCCTTCTTGTCCTTTCAAGCAAACAGTCACTTGGCACCTGTAAGGACTAAGGAGATGCGTCAGTGTGGGCCCTCTCACACTGGTAATGAAGAGGCACATACACTGATAATGAAGAGGCGCATATATTGGCATAGATCTTGAGGTTGTGTGTTGTAACATGGCTTCGGCGGGTGGCGAAGGCCCCCGACAGCGGGGTGTCGCCAAGGTGCCTTCGACCGTCTTAGGGCGGAGACCCGGCGCTGACTAAAAGAACTTTCCCGGCTATGCTCGAAGGGTGCAGAATCTCCTTTTCATCACAGACTCCACCAAGGCCAGGCATGCATCCCGCCGACCGCTCAGGCGGGCATCTCCGGTATTACGGGCGGAGGCTGCCTTATCTCTAAACTAATCAAACAAATGACCTTGCCTAAGTGTGCACAGGCACTCAAGTGCAGGCGCTCGTGGTCCGCGCAAGCGCGTCAGCATGGCCCCTACGCGGCCGGGTGGAGACCTATGGATGATGTCTCTGCCCGAACAGGCGGAGAGGCTCCAAGGCGACGGCATGCCCCTAAAGGTGGAGGCCAGCGGCTGGGCGGAGACCTGCGAATGATGCCTCCGCTAGGACCGGCGAAGATTCTCCAAGGCAACAGCACGCCCCTGAAGGTGGAGGCCAGTGGTGAGAACCATGGCCCCCGCACGGCTGGGCGGAGACCCGCGGGTAATGTCTTCGACCATCCGGCGAAGACCCGCTGAGGCAGCGGCGCGCCCCGGGAGATGAAGGCCAACGCCGGGGACCTAGGCCTTTGGGCCGAAGACTGACCTACAGTGGGTCGGCTACTCATGGAAGCCCATCACTTGAAGACGGTATGGCAGGATTGCCCCACGAACAGAAGGCTAGCGGCGGAATATTCTAGGAATATACTATAGCAGTTGAGGGGCATTGTAATAAATTCTGTTATGTAGTAGTTGAGTCCTATAAATAGGGGACACTTGTAACCGTGGAAGTTGGTTGGTGGACGAATTAATGAAACCATAGTTTTCCGTATCATTCCCTTACTCACCACTGTCCCTCCTATCGTTCTTATCCTGAGCCTCTGTCCGAGGCCGACCGTCCGATGGGCGGAGGCCTCGGTCTCTTCCATGTAGTTTGAAACTGCTAGTTTCAACATTGGCGCCCACCGTGGTTGGGCCAAGGCAAACCAACGATGGCAGGGAAAAGAAAGACCACCACTAGAGCAGCAGTGACCACGGGTCAGTGAGGAAGACCTAGGCGCAACATTCGTAGTGCCTACGCAACATCGCTAGTGGAGGATGACACCAGAGCAGATGCCTAGGGTCAACCACCGAAACCCCAAGACCGAGAGATTCAAGATCCGAAGGCCCAACCAAACTCAGCCACAGCACCCGAGCAAGAACTGCAATAGCTGCAAGCACAGTTGCAAAGAGCGTAACAAGAGAGGGACAGAATGGTAGCAGCATTCGCAGCTAATCAGCAAGCTATTCAAGCATCATCACAAGTAGCAGAAATAAGGTAGTAGTTGGCAGTCCTACATGCTGAGATGCTAAGTATGCAGCATGCAGTACCAGCGACAACCTCCGCAATCCTAGCCTCTGCAGCAACACCAACTGCAACCATGCTTCAAGGCTCTATGCTAGTGATTAGGCAGCCGACGATGCCATCTCAGGTGATGCGGAGGCCTATCGATCCCAAGTCCCCACTATCTGAAGGCATACAACAGTCGCCATGGCCAGCATCGTACAAGCCAATCACACTACCCAAGTTCAACGGAAAGACTAACCCCCATCAGTTCATTATGAGTTACGAGGCAGCAGTAGCCTCCGCCGGTGGAGACGACGCCGTCTTGGCAAAGTCATTTGTCATTGTAGCCGAAGGCGACGCGCTAGCTTGGTATTCTATGTTCAAACCAAGTACAGTCTATTCTTGGGAGAACCTCCGGGACAAGATATTGACAAACTTCAAAGGGCTAACAGCACAGTCGCTGACTTCTACAGATCTATTTTAGTGCAAGCAAATGCAGGGAGAGACACTACATGACTACTTCTAAAAATTCGTGCAGCTAAAGGCGAAGGCACCAGATGTCCCAGATGAGATCGCCATTGAAGCAGCGATCAAAGGCCTCCGAATCGGGCCGTTCGTAGCACACTTAGCAAGAGAGAAACCAACCTCCATTCAGCAGTTGTATGATGAGTTTGAGAAGTACTACAGATCAGACAATGACCTACGCAAGAGGCTGGAGGAGCAAGGTCAAAACAGACAACAAAACAGCAGCAAAAATTCCCAGAAATCCTATATGAACCAGAATGTATCAAATCAGAAGCTAGGCCAGGGGCAAGTGCTCAGTATCAAGGGTCAACCCCACCCCGAGCAAGGGCAACATGCAGCACCAACATGGCCGGAGACCTAGATAAAGAACCAAGGTTGGTAAGGCTACCAAGGCAAAAACTGGAACAAAAACCAAAGCCAGAAACAACGCAGGCCATATTGTGTTTTCACAGCGAAAACGTAGGGCACAACACCAAAGATTATCCAGAGACAAAAGAAACACAAGAAAGGATGAAGAACAAGCAGACTGCCTAACCTCTGACACAGCAGAGTGCAAGAGAGGTCAACACCACATACACAACTAGCCACCAGTAGTACTGCCCAATGTACCCAGCGCTAAACGCAACCCAAATACATCCCTCCATACTGGCCTCTGCCTATTACCCAAACTTCCTACCAGCATGGCGGTCATCACCTTCACAGCAGCCTCCGGTGGGCAACTACAGGTCGGAGGCAAGCCTGACCTACTTAAACCCAAAATCTCCCCATATAACCTACCTCGAAACAAACCCACCGGAGCAAAACTGAATAAGGTTCGAGCCTCTACAGCCATAGCACCACATGCAGCAACTGCCTCCGCCACCACCACACAACCAACCCCCAACACCAAAAAATGAGCCAAACCCAGAAAACCAAGTCAACCCTCATGGAGCACTGCCAACAATAGGCATGATATTGCCAATCGCTGGAGGATCATCAATGGAGTTTCAAACGAAAAAGCAGAAAAAGGATCACCTCCGCCTAGTAAACAATGTAGCGGTCCAAGTCCTGGCGAAACACACAGATTGGTCTAGAGTCCCAATCACCTTCATAGAAGAAGATCTCCAGCTAGAGAGCTACCCTCACGCAGACGCAATGGTGATCAAGACCAACATAGCAGCATGGGAGATAAGCAGAATACTAGTCAACATGGGCAGTTTAGCAGATATCATCTTCACAAATACATTCGACCAAATGAAGCTCAGCAAAAATCAACTACAACCATCCAAATCCCCTTTAATAGGATTCGGAGGCAAGCAGATACAAGCATTAGGAAAAATCTCACTCCCAGTGTCATTCGGAACCCAAGCGAATGCCAGAACCGAGTACATAACCTTCAACGTCATTGATCTGTATTACCCATACAATGCCATCTTAGGCAGAGGATTCACAACCAAATTCAACGCAGCCCTGCATATGGCCTACCTATGCATGAAAATACCAGCACTCCATGGTATTATCACAGTCCGAGGCAGCCAGAAAGAAGCAAGAAACATAGAGAAAGCTATCTACAGAGCCCAAAGAAACATCAATGCAGTCGAGTCGGCGAACAAAGAACTAGAGCCTCCGGACATGCCCAAAGGAGAAACAGATATGGCAGGTCAAGAAGAGACAAAGCTGATACCTCTAGAAAAAGAGTTACCAGACAGAAAAGTAACAATCAGCTCAAAATTGTGCAAGGCAGAAGAGGAAGAGCTCATGGCAACCCTAGTAAAAAACAAGGACATCTTTGCCTGGTCAGCCTCCGACCTCTAGGGAGTCAGCAAGGACATCATACAGCACGAACTGGATATCAACGAAAACATGAGACCAAGAAAGCAGAAATAGAGAAAAATGTCGGAGGATAGAATCCTGGCAGCAAAGGCGGAGGTGCAAAGACTGCTAGATGCAAAAGTGATCAGGGAAGTCAAGTATTCAGAATGGCTTGCAAACGTAGTCTTGGTACCAAAGAAAAATAGCAAAATGAGAATGTGCATAGATTTCACAGATCTGAATAAAGCTTGCAAGAAAGACCCTTTCCCATTGCCAAGAATAGATGCCTCCATTGACAAGGTAGCCAGATGGCAGAGGTTCTCTCTCCTCGACTGTTTCTCTGGGTATCACCAAATCTAGATGAAAAAAGAAGATGAAGACAAGATAAGTTTCACCACCCCATACGGGACATACTGCTACACTAGAATGCCGGAGGGACTCAAGAATGCCAGAGCAACCTTTGCCAGAATGACAAAGGAGGTTTTGGGATCACAGCTAGATAGAAACATCATAGCCTATGTCAACAACATAGTGGTCATGAGCAAGAACAAGGATGATCATGTCTCCGACTTATAGGAGACCTTCGCTAACCTCAGGACAGCTGGCCTCCGCCTCAACCTAGAGAAATGTATATTCGGAGTCACAAAAGGGAAGATGCTCGGTTATATCATAAGCAGCGAAGGCATCAAAGCAAACCCGGACAAAACCAGAGCAATAATGGCAATGGCAGAGCCCAAAAACAAGAAGGAAGTACAAAAGCTAACATGAAGAATAGTAGCGCTCAACAGATTCATCTCAAAATCAGCAGAACGTAGCCTACCTTTCTTCCAAGCCCTGAGGGGCGAAGACAACTTCGAATGGGGGTCCAAGCAGTCGGAGGCATTTCTTAACTTGAAAGAGTATCTGGCAAACTCACTGATGGTCTCTGTCCCAGAATCGGACAGCCACCTATTGTTGTATGTGGCGGCCTCCGACCATGCAGTCAGCGCAGTCTTAGTCCATGAGCTAGAAAAAGAATTAGGCAAAACTCAAAAACCAGTTTATTTCATCTCAAAAGCACTGTCCGGAGCCAAACTAAACTATACAGAGGTAGAAAAAGTTGCCTACGTAGTGCTGATGGCATCAAGAAAACTAAAGCATTACTTCCAAGCCCACAAAATCTCAGTTCCAACATCGCTGCCACTACAAGACCTGCTCAGAAACAAAGAAGTCTTTGGTAGAATAAGCAAATGGGCCACAGAGCTATCATAGTTTGGAATCTCATATGTCCCTAGAACAGCAATCAAATCACAAGCATTAGCTGATTTTGTAGCAGATTGGACACCTCCGACAGAGCCCAAGGTACAACGAACAACTCAAGGCTAGATAGCATTCACGGATGGAGCCTGGGACCAAGCCAAAGTAGGAGCCTCCACCATCCTAATGGCACCCTCCGGCGTCAGACTGAGATATGCAGCAAGGCTAGAGTTCAAATCAACAAACAACATAGCAGAATATGAAGGCCTGATCTTAGCGCTGAGCAAAGCAAAGGCCTTAGGGGCAAAAACATTGATAGTCAAAACAGATTCTCAAGTGTCACTAGCCAAGTAGAGAAAGAATACATAGCAAGAGAGCTAGAACTCATCAAATACCTATCCATCGTCAGAAATTTGGAGCGGAGATTTGAGGGTTTCACCCTGAAGCACATCCTAAGATCAGAAAATGCAGAGACAGATGAATTGGCAAAGGCTACAGCAAACAACCTGCCACTACCTCCAAACACTTTTTACCAGATCTTGAAGTCTCCGGCAACTGCGGAGACATCTAAGGCACTAAAACCCATACTACACCTACAAAATAAAGATCGGAGAAAGGTGATAACAGAATTCCTAGAAGGCAAAACCATCGAAGAAGATGAAGCAAAAGCAGCAAGAATATAGGCTAGGGCAAGAAATTACACAATCGTAGATGGCATACTGTACAAGAAAGGAGTAGTCTAGCCTCTCTTCAAATGCATATCGCAGAGCGAAGGCATAGAGTTGCTTCAAGAAATACACTCAGGAATTTGCGGGTCGCACATTGGCTCTAGAGCTTTATCAGCAAAGGCAATAAGGCCAGGCTTTTATTGGCCAACACACATACAAGACGTAGAGCAGACAGTCAGAACATGCAAAGCATGCCAAACATTCTCTCCAGGACAGTCAAAACCATCGTCGGAGACCCAGCTTATACCTCCGATATGGCCATTGCAAAGATGGGAGATGGACCTGGTCGGCCCATTACCTCCATCCCAAGGAGGAAACAGATTCGCAGTAGTGGCAGTGGAATATTTCACAAGATGGATAGAGGCAAAGCCACTGGCGAAGATAACCTCAGAAACTATCAGAAAATTCTTTTGGCAGAACATCGTTTGCAGATTTGGTGTACCAAGGATCTTGACAGTAGACAATGGGAAATAATTCGATTCAGAGAACTTCAAAGAATTCTGCAAAAGCATAGGGACAAAATTAGCCTTCACCTTGGTATACCACCCAGAGTCCAATGGAGCAGTGGAAAGAGCAAACAGAATAGTCTTTTCAGCAATATAAAAAACACTGCTAGGACTACGCAAAGGAAAATGGATAGATGAATTACCTAGAGTTATTTGGTCACACAATACATCCGTCTCAAGAACAACAGGATTCACACCATTCAAACTACTTTATGGAGAAGAGGCCATGATGCTAGAAGAAATAAAGCACAAAAGCCTCCGCACAACAAGTCAGCTGATGTTGCAAGATGAAGAATATGCAAAAGAAACAATAGAAGCCACCAGACTGGAAGCAGTCAACAACATTGCAAAATATCTGTCCCAAACCAAGTGGAGAGACTCTCAGGTGGTAAGGAAAGATATAAAACATGGAGACCTCATACTCAGGAGAAAACCCAACGCACAACTTGTTGGGAAGTTGCAACCAAAATGGGAAGGCCCATACACAGCAATAGCAGCAGGCCAACCTGGTTCTTTCCACTTGACCAACAGCGAATGTGTCACGACAACCCACACATGGAATATTGACAGCCTTTGCAGATACTACATCTTGGCAATGTACCAAAGGGCAACCTCCGCAAAATATAAGTGGAGGTCCCTACATGCATTTACCTTAGTTTTTTTTTACTTCATTCAAAACAAAATGTAAAAGAGCCTGCACTCTTTTCCTCATAGGGGAACTCCAAGCGGAGGTGAGGTTTTTAACGAGGCAGGCTCAATGTAAAAATCCTCTACAAGTATAAAGAGGTAATTCCCCAAAAAGAACGCCACAAAGAACCCAAAACTAAAAGCGACCAGCTCTGGCATAGCAATATTCGGTAAACAAAAACTATAGGTCCTTTCAAAGCGCCAGCCATAGGCAAGGGCAATTTGAAATGACCTCTATAGCCAAACAGGCCTTCGCCCTTGACAAAGTCCTAACCAAAGTTAGGCATCAAAGGCAAAAATCTCTGGCCAAAAAGGCCTCCGACCCTTGACAAAGACATGTCCAAAGTCAGGCATCAAGGCAAAAATCTTTGGCCAAAAAAGGCCTCCGACCCTTGATAAAGATCTAACCAAAGTCAGCCATCAAAGCCAAAATCTTTGGCCAAAAAGGCCTCCGACCCTTGACAAAGACCTGACCAAAGTCAGGCATCAAGGCAACAACCTCGGTGGAACAGGCCTCAGACCTTAGCAAAAAAAACCCTAGCATCAGGGGCAACAAATTTGTGGCACTAGAACCAGGAAAAAGGTCTCCGCCATCCAAAACAGGAAAAACAGAAAGTGCCTAACAAAACACTGCCACCACTGCGGCGCCAGACCTCTTTACTTCAAAGATCTCAAGGAGAACGAATAATTCAGGCAACATACAGGCCATTAAAGCCAAGATACGTTCCACCTAACAACATACAAAAATGTTAACACCTGAAAGCCACCACCCCACTATAAAAACGGATTCCCCTAGTGCCCTCAAGAAACTCAGTCAGCATAAGGCGCAAGGGCGCAAGGGGGGAGCAAGGCATAGTGCAGGCAAAAGCCATAGCGATAGCCATGGAGGCAGAGGTCTCCTTAGATATCCAAATCGTCCGTAGATATTGTACGAAAACTCGTAAAATTGGAGGCAATGGTAGACAGTCGGAGATAGTGGGAAAAGAGAGAGGGCCTATGGCATGGTGATGAACAGCAAAGGCCTACCAGAGCAGGGGGATATCGCACGAAAACTCGTAACATCCCCCTGACACCGGAGACCTAACCTACCATCTCCAAAGATCAACCATGTCCCACGAATGTGTAGCGTCGGAGACCCATGCCTCCAGACAGCTAAAACACCCAGCTAAAGAAATATCTAGAGTCTCCGCCATCTACACAAGCTGCGCCAAACCCCTAGTCGGATCAAACGATGAATCGGCAAACCTTGCTAGGCGGACTTCAAGTACGCCTCCGCCGGTCCAAAAAATGCGGAGACTTCTACCTCGGCCATCAAGCAAACACAGAGAATGAGAAAAAATGGGGAGAAGATCCTGGCCACCACCTCTGTATCGCGCTCGATCGCCCAAGCAAAGGACAACGGTGCGTGAGCTCGGGACTAGACGAGATATGTAAACTACCACGATGGGCTCAAGCCACCGCACAAATAATCAAGAAAGTGAACCTATCTTGTATTCCATAAAGCATCGATAAACATTCTTACAGGACACCAACTTGAAATAAAATCCTAACTACTATGGCGGAGGTCCGCGCCAAGCGAGCGTGCGAGTAAACCCAGCACGCTCGTTGTCTATGTCAAACCTAACCAACTCAAATACATCGTGTGCAACGCTGCGGGGAAAGGCCGAACGCCAATACTCCCAAAGCTCTCCGCTCATGTAAATATCATCGTTGTAGAGAGTCAAAGGAGCAACGTCTTACGCAGGCTCCTGACTCGGAACCTGCGCAAGGTTAAAATATTCCACAAAACCATTCAGAACAAAATAAACTTTATTCATAAAAAGCCCAGTTGGACTGCGAGATACACGCTAGAACAACTAAATGCTACAAAGAGCCTAGACCTCCGGCGCATCAGCCACTGCGGAAGTCCCTGGAGCAGAGCTTGCATCAGCTATGGGCGGGCACGGCGCCTGTGGCCTCCGACCACCACCTCCGCCGATCGTAGACCCCCCCAGGAGCGCTACTAGCGGCGGAGGCACCAACCATAGTCGCCGAGCGCGGAACCGACGAAGGCCTGCCCGCAAGACCCTTCTGTGCATCCTACAACGTAGGCTAGAATGTCAGGGGCAAGAGCAACAAAAGCCTCCACAGCATCAAAAAAAAGGGGCGACTACAAAGACTATAAGTACCTTCGCCCTCTTGTCCTCCACCAGTTTCTAGGCAGCAGATCTCCCAAACGGAGCCCAAAAGTGCCCGATGAAATTTCTTAAGGTTTTTCGCAAACCAAGAGAGGTCTCACCGAGCTCCTTCAGACTAGGTAGCGCCCCCTCCAGGATACTTTCGGTATGTGTACACCCACCGTGTGCCAAAAGTTTGGCATAGTTCGCCACCCCCGCTAGCGCCCCGTAGTTCGTGCAACCGTTGATCAGACCAGGGAGCTTCGCAAGATGACGTTTTAGCTAGGAGGCGAGGGCGTACCCGCTTGTCTTCCTCCAGAGGAGCGGAGGTCTCGCCTCCAAGCTTGGCGACGGTGGCCCGGTAGTGATCAACAGTCACAGCAAGGACTCCTTTAACTGAGTCCAAACGCCTCGTCGTTAGAGAAAGCTGCTCCCTCACCGCTGCTGTGGATTCCTTCTCGGAGGCGAGCTCTCGCCAGAGACCCTCGGCCAGCTCATTCACCCTACGGGCCTGCTCGATGGACAAAACCTCCGCCTCCCGGGCCTTGGCGAGATCGACCCTCAGGCCATCTTTTTTCTCGCTCCTTCGTCAGAGACAGGCGAAGAGCCATAAGAGAGTCCGACAAACTCCCTTTTTCACCTTCTAGGTGCTCGATTTCCACCTTGAGCGCTTCGATCGTGGCGTCACGGTCGGAGACCTCATGGGTACAATGCTCTTCCATAACAACACCCATGTGATACCCCTATGACCAGAAAAAAAAAACCCAAATCGATCAGCAACGGAATCAAGAACAAGTCTAGAAGCGAGCGTACACAAAAAATAATAAAACAAGGAAAGGGGCGAAACCGCCGGAGATGCACCAGGCTCTGGTTGTTCTAGGTGAATGCGAAGAAGCTGGAAGAAATCCATATCCCTCAGATGCTGTTTGAAGCAATCTATCAAAGAAGAACAAACAAACACGAAACATGAGGTGAGAAAAGCAAATGTCACGTTAACGCAACCAACAGCCAAGACCACCTTTGATGTCTCCTAGAACGGCTAGTATAACACTCCTCCCAACCTAAGATAGAAGTGTTAGAGGAGCCTACGTAAAAAAACAACAACAACAATAGCTTAGGTCAGAGGGCAGATCACAAACAGGCTAGATGATGATCAAGACAAAAACATTTTTACTTACTCGGACCTGGCGCCGTCAGCCCCGGTTGCCCCGGACCGAACCTAGCGCCAGCGGCGGCTGCTTGCTCCTCCAGGGTGAGAAGTCCAGCCATGACATCGCCTGCAAAGCAGCAGATGCATAGTATTGGCACTTAGCACAATACGCAAAGGAATGAACTGGGCGAAGACAATAAACACAAGGATGTGCACCAAACAAACATACTCATAAAAAGCCCAGGTAGGGCAGCTTGCCGCGCCCTCTGAGCAGAGGTCTCTGCCATATCATGTGGTGAAGGCCCAAAGGGCCAGACTTCCTCAGCCAGTAGCCCGGCGGGCGAAGGACTCGAAGAAGGCTGAGCCACCGGAGCCTCCTCAGCAAGAGCGGGCTCCAGCCACCTAACGTCGGCCGTAGGCATGGGCGAAGGTGCGGCGGTGGTAGGGGATGAAGGAACATGCCACGGGATGGCCTTTGTGTCCTCTTTAGAGCTTGAGCATAGCCCGCTAAGAACGTCGGGCATAGGCTCGATGGTGCTATCTTCTGGTTGTTCGCCGACGCTCGTAGCACCATGCGAGGAGCGCGCAGGGACAACGCCGGTCTCCGGAAGCCCGTCACCGCTCACAGCCCCACTCGTCGGGCACACCGGAGCTACGGGAGAGCCGTGATCCCCTTCGCTCGCAACTCGAGCGTCTGCTGATGGGGCGGAGGAGCTCTCAACGTCTTCGCTGCCGGCGGATTCAGCACCCGCATTGCCAGCAAAAGACAAGGCCAGCGTGATCAACGGGGCTTCGCTTTTCTTCTTCTTTTTCATAGGCGCCCGAGAGCCAACGGCGCCCTTCCTCTTTTTAGACTCGGCCTCCGCTGTAACATTCTTTGTGTAGGCCTTCTTCTTCTTCTCAATCGAGGCTAGGACCTCAGCAGGAACCTCACGCTCTCGGTAGATGATCCTGACCTCCTCAAAAACTCGATTGAGCCGTGGCATGGTGTCTACCATGGCCATCCGAGACATGTACTCACACTCGGAAATCTTGCCAACCAACCCTATGGTGGCCTCCTCAACTTTGGAGACGAAACCATCCTCCGTCACCCCCTCCCCCCAAAGATCGACCAAAGCGGGGGAACGGAATCCCGGCCTCCGGCCCAAAAACGGGAACCTTGACCTGTTCCAACTGAAAAGCTAGGTTGTTTTTGCCCAAGGGCCAGTAGTTGGAGGCCATGATCTCCTCCACTAGATCACGGCCACCAGAGTAGCGGCACGCTGCCACAAAAGCCTGATCATAGGCCTCCCGTGTCGAAGACACCTCCACCAGCGGATCCACGTGCGTGAGTGGCGCCATCTCCTCCATCCGAGAAGTCAATGGATACTCTAAGAGCTCCTCGCCATCCTCAGTTGTACTGCGGACCCCGTAAGTCTTCATGTAGAACCATTGCTCGAGCCAGCCGCGGTCCCACTTGCCCTTCTGGCAGAAAGAGATCTCCAGGCTATCCACGCCTTGGTTCCTCTTAGACATGAAAGTGCAACTACCATACTGGTAGGTCACCTCCACCTCCTTGCCATCTCACATCTCCTTCTTCTTCTTCGGCTGCTTCTGCAGTTCATAGTACGTGCAAAAGGTGTCCACATCTGGCTCGGCACCGTAAGAGATGCACGCCCAGCAGAATTTGCTAAGTGTCAGGAAAGCAATGGGAGTCAGATGATGGAGCTAGACGTTGAAGGTCTCCAACACCCGGTGAAGGAAGAGAATGTAAGGAAACCAGAGGCCGCAGGTGAAGAAGTCCCGAAAGACCACCGCATATCCTTCCTCTGGCTCTGGAAGAGTCTAACCCGGTGGAGGGATTTTTACCCTGGAAGAAGGAAAACATGACTCCTTCAGCATCTCCACGATTGTCTCCTTAGTGATAGAGGACGGGCTGAAGTCCCAAGACTTTATCGCCATGTCTCCGGAGTCCACGGCGATCAGGTCTCCGATAGATGCAGAGACACTCCCCAAATCCTCCTCCACTAGCTTTTCCAACTCCAACGCGGAGGCAGAGGCAAGCATGCACTCCTCAAAGTGCGCACCCCAGCCGATGGCCCTAACACCGAGAAGGTGGCGGTAGGGTCCGGAGAAGGTAGGCCGGTGAGTTTGGGCAGAGGCGGAAAGGAAAGCCACCGTGACAGCAACCTAAGCGCGAGACACGAACAGAAAGACGGAACACGCGAGGGCAGCAAGAGGCGAAAATGAAGAGGGCAGAGAGCGATTTCTTAGATGCAATGAAAGCAAATGAGTGGTGTGGGGAGGGGGACCCCGCCGCCAAAAGCACCCTTATATAGGCAGCGGGCAGGCGGTCTGACTCCCACCACACAACGGTCACCTTCGGAAGATCCGCCCGCTGCACAACGGTCACCTCCGAAAAAGTCGCAGGGAATGCAACGGACACTGACACGGTGGAAACGGCCGCAACGTAGGGCAATGGCTACATTTGCTGCCCAACGGCTACTCTCAATGAGACCAACGGCTATGCCAGAGCGGGCCAGGGGGGAAGTAGCGGGGCCTCGCTCGAAGACACCGAAGGTGGCCTTCGCCCCCACGGATGCCTTCGGCCAAAGGCGTTTTGAGCGCACGGCACGCTTCGGCGAACCATGGTCTTAAAAGGGGGGAACTGTTGTAACATGGCTTTGGCGGGTGGCGAAGGCCCCCGACAGTGGGGTGTCACCAAGTCATCTTCAACCGTCTTAGGGTGGAGACCCGGCGCTGACTAAAGGAACTTTCCCGGCTATGCTCGAAGGGTGCAGAATCTCCTTTTCATCGTGGACTCCGCCAAGGCCAGGCACGCATCCCGCCGACCGCTTAGGCGGGCATCTCTAGTATTACGGGCGGAGGCCACCTTATCTCTAAACTAATCAAACAAACGACCTTGCCTAAGTGTGCGCGGGTACTCAAGCGCAGGTGCTCGCGGTCCATGCAAGCATGTCAGCATGGCCCCTGCGCGGCCGGGCGAAGACCTACGGATGATGTCTCCGCCCAGATCGGCGGAGAGGCTCCAAGGTGATGGCACGCCCCTGAAGGCGGAGGCCAGTGGCCAGGTGGAGACCTGCGGATGATGCCTCCGCTAGGACCGGCGAAGATTCTCCAAGGCAATGGCGTGCCCCTGAAGGCGGAGGCTAGTGGCGAGAACCATGGCCCCCGCGTGGCCGGGCGGAGACCCGCGGGTAATGTCTCCGACCGTCCGGTGGAGACCCGCCGAGGCAGCAGCGCGCCCCGAGAGATGAAGGCCAACGCTGGGGACCCAGGCCTTTGGGCCGAAGACCGACCTACAATGGGCTGGCTGCTCATGGAAGCCCATCACTTGAAGATGGTATGGTAGGATTGCCCCGCGAACAGAAGGCTAGCAGCGGAATATTCTAGGAATGTACTGTAGCAGTTGAGGGGCATTGTAATAAATTCTATTATGTAGTAGTTGAGTAACTCCACCTATGGTGGGGCACCTTTGGTGTCCCAGCATAGCAGGTCCCAAGCCCTGGTAAAGGAGGAGGGTTGTGTTAGGCGTGGCGAGCCAATGTAAAAACTTAGCCACTTAAATGGAGATGAAACCCGAAAGAAAATCGTTGGGGCATAACCCTCTTAGCGACGCGCCATATCGGAACCCGAGTATGGTGTTAAATGGGCAAGGGCTGGGTCGTCACCCCCATGACGCGCTGTGTCGTGATCTGGGCATGGTGTCAAGTAACCAAGGATCGGGTCGTCGCTTCCTTAGTGGCGCGCTACATCAGCGCCCGGGTGTAGTGAAAAATGAGCAAGGGTCTTCGCATCAGAGTCGACGGGTGCGAAGGGTAAGGAAGCTAGTCGAACCAACTAGGATCTGTTTAGGTAGTTGGAATATAGGGTCACTTACAGGTAAGTTAAGAGAATTAGTTGATACCGCGACTAGGAGGCGTGTAAATATATTATGCGTTCAAGAGACTAAATGGAAGGGTCAGAAGGCGAAGGAGGTGGACAATACAGGTTTCAAGCTTTGGTATACAGGGACAGTCGCGAATAGAAATGGAGTAGGAGTTTTGA